>NC_092345.1:42377636-42677737 GCF_963676685.1 Mytilus edulis | reverse complement strand
GGTGTATATCTTTATTGAATCGCTGTGGAGCGCTGTGTAACAGTTTTTGGTATTTGGTAACATTAAACAGTATAGTACATAGACAATAAGATAATTTATATACTTTTAATAACCGAATCGTGTATCATGGTTGTAAACTTGTAGTATATTTTTTGTACATGATAAAGACTCGGATAAAGAATATATTATGATTATGATCCTCAATAAAACGTAAATTTTAATTTGGGTCATTCAAGAGTACGTCATTACCTATACGTTTCACAAACCTGAAAGTGGTCTTCAGTTTGAGTACTCTTTGAACAAAAGAAACTTTTATTACAACTTACAAAATTGACCATTAAAACTCACATATTAGCATTCAAGCATTTTTAACTATAAAAATCCTGCACAGTTTTTATTTCTTATATTTGCGATCTTAACGATCGTTATTTTTGAGATTACAATAGCATTTCCGATCTTGCAGCAATGGCTGACGTTTTAAGCATTTTACGTCAGTATAATATCAACAAAAAGGATATTATAGAGAAGGATGACCAAGTTATTTTTAACGATTTAGCTTGGCCAAAAACAGTCAAAACAAATTACGTCATTTGGGGGTAAGCAATATTTGCGATTAGTGAATAAGCAAAAGGTAAACATAACAATAACAGACTGACATGACTGACTGCAGAAAACTTGGAAAAGTATACAAACTGTAGCCAACTGATTAAAATTACTCCTAATTAAACAATACCCCACATGGACCTGTTATAGCGCCCATGTGAAAAGGGAATATTGCTCAGTGTTAATGGTCGTACAGTGAACTAAATTTGTTAACTTTTTTGGAAGACGGTGAGTCGTCTCGTACAAAATAATTTTGCAATCATACTTCATAGTCATACCACATCTTATTTTTATTATGGAGAGTATTGAGGACCATGAGTTTGCAGTGGTATGAGTTCACATGAGTACTAGTTTGCAATTGTACCAGTTGCTTCTGCTCATTGACATCATTTTCTGTCGATCTGACATATGCTACATGTATATGTATCGCGTAGTCATTTGTTCTTGATAGCAATGCGCATGGTTAAAGTAGAAGTAGTTTGTGAAATCGCACATGTTTTCTATTTGTCAGTATTTCAAGGACAATAAAATCTCGCTTCAAGCAAGCAATAATTTCACTGTTTCAAGTTTTCAGACATGGAACAACGGGAAGGTCTATTAACAGGACAGATAAAACCAGGACAGTTATTTTCGATACGTTTTTATCTGTAACTTTTGTTTTACTCAACATATTGTTAAAATTTAAATTGTATAATAAAGAACATGGTATTTACTTATATTATTTGTAAAAAATATAAAAATGAATAATAATTAAGTTAAAAAAAATCTGCCAGGACAGTTTAATTTTATCAAAAAAATGGCTGAAATTGCCGAGAAAAGTTTACTTATAATTGAAATATTTTTCCCAAAACAACTGTCTGGCATAATATTTTTGTATGATTATAAAGATTATGAAATATTCATTCTAAAAATCTATAATTTAATATTTTTTCAGCTTTTAAAGGTAAAAAAATCTGCCAGGACAGTAGCCTTTCACGTTGGAAATTTTGTTGAAATTATTTCAAAATACAAATACACAGTTGAATATCTTCTTTAAAATAAATGTCTGGTAAACAAATGTTAGTTCATTGGAAAGTTTAGAATATAAGCTTTATGAAAATATAAAATTATATGAACTTTTATGTCATTAACACCAAAAGAATCTGCCAGGACAGTAGCCTACTCCGCTAAATTTTAAGAAACAAATGGCTGAAATTGTCGAGAAGAGTTTACTTATAATTGAAATATTTTTCCCAAAACAACTGTCTGGCATAATATTTTTGTACGATTATAAAGATTATGAAATATTCATTCTAAAAACCAATGATTTAATATTTTTTTCGTCTTTTAAAGGTAAAAAAATCTGCCAGGACAGAAGCCTTTTTACGTTAGAAATTTTGTTGAAATTTGTTCAAAATCAAAGTATAAAGTTTAATATCTTCTTAAAAATAAAAGTCCGGTAAACAAATTTTAGTTCATTTAAAAGTTTGAAATATAAGCTTTATGAAAATATAAAATAATATGGACATTTATTTCCTTAACGCCAAAAAAAATTGCCAGGACAGTAGCCTACTCCGTTAAATTTCTGAATTAATTGCAGAAATTAACAACGCAATTATTTTTTTTTTAATATAATATTGGAATAGTTTTTTTTTTTGCGATTGTCTAAAGTACAATTTTGATACTACCATTAAGTAAAAGCTAGACCCAATCATAAAATTAAAAAAAAAAGTGAATAAAAAAAATTGCCAGGACAGTTACTTATTATGTCTCAACTTGTGGACAAATTTGTTTCAAATCAAAATCGAAAGTTGGATAGATTATTACTTTTTGTTATTATAATTCGTTGTCAAGTTTTAGCATGAAATTTGGGGAAAAGATAAAAAATATTCATTCGATAATAGATGAATTTCATAAAAAGGGTCCCATGAGTCGTCCTATAGCTAAATATTTAGTTGACACGTGTATTTGTATATTCTGTCATGTCAACCGTAAAGCGAGTGTGTGGTAATGAAGATATTAAGCTTTAATTTTAGGAAAACTAATTGATTTTATATTTAAAGATAAAATTTAATGCAATAGATTGTGGGATATTTGCAATTGCAAATGCTCTTTAATTTTGTTTTTACAAGTTTTTCAGGTTGGGTACATGTAGAACAACTAGAACTAGTATAGATTATCTCGTGATTTTTTTTTTAAAAAGGTTAACTAGTGTTGTGGAATGTACTGAATTGTGACTGTGCATGGCAAATTTGATTCATTAGAAAACATTGTAAAGGTGTAAATTGCAAAAAGAAGTTAAAAAATGCAACATTTGGAAACTCTCCAGTTTTATGTAAGAGGATAAAAAAAAAGTGACACTTTCCTGTGCTCTAAACACATTACTTATAAGTGAATAAACACCTTTTGAGTATTTGACACCAATCAGTGACTTTGAAGTTTTTATTACTGTCAAAACATAATTCCGATATATATCTTCTGCCTTTGATACAATGAATAGAAATCGAATTAAATCAACAAACAGTGTTTTAATAACCACACCAATATAATTATGTTTTCTAGAAATATTCACTTTAATGATCTATCACGGATAAATTTCAAACTGAACACTTTGAATAGAATAAAAAAAAAATTTGAGAATTCTTCACTTCTTCCTATGTAATAGTACTATCCTGGCAAATTTGTTTTTAATTTATAGTTTAAGGTGGTACCTAACACCTGAACTAAAATTAATTTGGCTCGTTTAATTTTCTTTAAATTTTGACAAAGTATTCAGTTTGACCCTTTGACAAAAATATAAAAATTTCAAAAACTTTGAACCAACCGTTTAATCAGAAAAATTACACTGGTTATATAGCAGTTTGACAAAAACTTATTTTGATCATTGAGAAGCTTAATATTCCCTTAACAACACAACGTCATTAAAACGTTCTGCTGATTTTACAGAGTTATCTCCCTGTAGTGTTAGGTACCACCTTAAATTTATTTTTAATGATTTAGTCCTAATTATCATTTTAAAAAAAGCCAGATAAGTTAATAAATATACTATTTTATTTATGATTTCTGCCATTTATAAAACATGTAGCATATTAAGCTAATGTCCAGCTGATAATTCAAACGGAGTAGGCTACTGTCCTGGCAGATTTTTTTGTCGTTAATGAATTAAATAACCATATCATTTTATATTTTCTCAAAGCTTATGTTCTAAACTTTTAAATGAACTAACATTTGTTTACCAGAAATTTATTTTGAAGAAGATATTAAACTTAATATTTTGATTTTGAACAAATTCAACAAAATTTCTAACATAAAATTCTTCTGTCCTGGCAGATTTTTTTAATTTTAAAAGACGAAAAAAATATTAATTCATAGGTTTTTAGATAGATTATTCCATAATCTTTATAATCATACAAAAATATTATGCCAGACAGTTGTACTGAAGAAAATATAACAATTATAGGTAAACTCTTCTCGACAATTTCAGCCATTTGTTTCTTAAAATCTAGCGGAGTAGGCTACTGTCCTGGCAGATTTTTTTGGTGTTAATGACATAAAAGTTCATATAATTTTATATTTTCATAAAGCTTATATTCTAAACTTTCCAATGAACTAACATTTGTTTACCAGACATTTATTTTAAAGAAGATATTCAACTTTGTATTTGTATTTTGAAATAATTTCAACAAAATTTCCAACGTGAAAGGCTACTGTCCTGGCAGATTTTTTTACCTTTAAAAGCTGAAAAAAATATTAAATTATAGATTTTTAGAATGAATATTTCATAATCTTTATAATCATACAAAAATATTATGCCAGACAGTTGTTTTGGGAAAAATATTTCAATTATAAGTTAACTTTTCTCGGCAATTTCAGCCATTTTTTTGATAGAATTAAACTGTCCTGGCAGATTTTTTTTAACTTAGTTATTATTTATTTTTATATTTTTTGCAAATACTATAAGTAAATACCATGTTCTTTATTATGCAATTTAAATTTTAACAATATGTTGAGTAAAACAAAAGTTACAGATAAAAACGTATCGAAAATAACTGCCCTGGTTTTATCTGTCCTGTTAATAGACCTTCCCTGGAACAACAGTATAAAAAATAATATTTTATGATTTTAACCTACTTTTCCTTATTCCCAAAACAACCCCAACTTTATCCCCTTGGTTCATAAATAGCACGTTTTCAAATGTAAACAAAACTTAGCTCGAAAAGAAGGCCAAGTCAACATGCGTAATACACAAGTGTTAGATGTGGTGTGACGTCGCTATTGAAAAAAATCTATAGAACGTAGTTTGGGCCATATCTTATGAACTTTAAAATTTAATTCAATTCTATTATCGGAAAAGTAATGCCCTTAAAATATTGTTGCTGTGACAACATGTTATAACATATATGTATAAAAATTATTTCAATAATTAAAATCATCTTAAATATATTAAAGATTAATATTCAATGCATATTTTTGTCCTTGAGTGATAATTCCTAAGATATCTGTTAAAGATGCCTTACTTGATCGATAAGGCTAAAATTCATAAAATAATATTTGTTTCTAGAGACCAATGATACTTAATTATATAATTGAAACTTATCTTCAAATTGTGTAATTTTAAATCTTTTATTAATATCAAACATGCTTACCTTATAGCTACTATGCTTTTTACAACTATTGAGAACTGATGACATATTGCACACAAGGTCAAAATTGAGCACAACAACAGATATTTTGATTTTTTCTTGATTTACGCAAGAGAAAATCATGAGGAATATGGGAAATGAATAAAAGTATCTATTTAATTAACACCATCAACTTTGACCACATTTATTTGAAGAACTGGCACCTTGGAGCAAAAGTTTGTTACACTATTGAGAACCGATAATACTAGGATACATAAATTTTTTAAAACAAAGCAAAAAAATGCAAGACTTACAAATGTACATGTTGAAGGCCATTTGGTTACCTACATGTGTATTGTTGTTTATTTCTGTGTCATTTGGTCGTTTTGGAGAGTTATCTCATTGGCAATCATACCTCATCTTCTTAATTTTATATGTATATATGTAATAACATAAAAGATACCAATCTTTCTGCACCTGATACACATTTCGACAATCAATGTCTCTTCAGTGATACAATTATTACCATATATTTGACAATCCAAAGCTCTATCAGCGGGTATATTATTTATAGCGACAAGAAGAATAATTTAGCAACAAGAAGACTATTTAATAACAACAAGAATACATTTTATTTTTTGGTTAAGATTACTTATTCCAAATAAATATTTATCAGTCCACTAGCAAAGGTATCAACCCAGTGTAAGTAATATAACATGAATGGTGCAAACTTTTCTGCACAAGATGTCATTTCAACAATGTCTCTTCAGTGATGCTTCAGTCCAAAATATTTGAAATTCCATAGCCAAAGCTTATTAAAAGACGAAGTGCTATAAATCTAAAAGGACAAAAAAGTATAGCCTAAGCTGGGCAAGGAATCAGAGCTTTGCATGATGGAGATAACTTTTTTATTATAAATAATTTCAAAAACTTTGTTACAGCAAATTATCTGAAGTATCTACAATGTAGGTCTTCTACCTTTTGTAAAATATAATTGTATCATGTGTATATATTTCAGAACTGGAAAAGATGGCGTCACAAAAGAGTATTACACACTTGATTGCATTTTGTTTTTGTTGAGAAATGTTCAGCTACAGCATCCATTGTATGTGAGAGAGGCAGCTGTAAGTACTCTACCATTTCTCTGGCATTTGTTATATCCCAATTCCTCTTCACTTAAACTCTTTGATTGAGATTTTTAAAAAGTGGATATATGTACTGCAAACCAAATTATTTTTGCACGTGATTTATTTTCCCATTACATGGAAGTACATTTTTGTAGTTGAATATAACTTTAGTTTAATTCATCAATTGAGGAACAGCAATAAGCATGATAAGGCTACTGTTCCATTAATATATATTGCCTTCTTCTTTTAATATCATTTATATCAATTCTTATCCACAATAAATATCTTTTCCTAAGTTTAATTTAAATTTAACACATTTTCATAGGAAATGAATTCACCATTGTACATTGATCAGTACAGTTTTATTGTGACTTAAAATATATGTACAAACATTTTTATCATGTTGAAAAGAAAATATGTATTTTGTTTTCATTTTTGAATATTAAACAATTTTGTAGGCTGCCTCTGTACCTGTTGTGCGTCGTCCTGATAGAAAAGATCTACTTGCCTACTTAAATGGAGAAACTCAAAGTTCTACTAACATTGACAAAAGTGCTCCATTGGAAATTCCACTTCAGAGACCTGCACAAGGTATTGCAAAAATTTCTTTTTTTTTGTACAAAACCTGAAAGAAAGAAAGAAATAAAAATTAAAATCTTTGTTATTCATAATATCATGGAAACTATGTTATCTGTGAGTGCAAAGAATTAAACAGAGACCAAGATTTTTTTCTCGCGTTGGGCTGCATTGGTTTCGTGAGAGTATGCTCACATGAAGTGCAGCTGGTCATCGATTCCATACCCAGCCAGGTTACACCAAAGACTTGAACATTTGTATTTGCATTTTCTCTGCTAAGTATGCCACATTTACAAGTAAGAACAAAGACTGGTCGGCCAGGAGAAAGAAAAAGTGTCCAAGTGAGGTGACATGTCTTTCTGCAGACTGTTGCCTTGTGAGCTGCTAGCACTTTATACAATTTCTAGCTCAGCTAGTCAATCAAGTACAATTACTATAAAGGATATCACATTCTTTGGTCCTAAAAATGCATTCGATTTGCCACTGAACACTTTTAAACAGCCATTCATCCATCATCTGTCTTTTTGTATTAATGCAAAAAGTTAATTTCTCAGGTCTCAATTTATATATACAATATTAAACTTCAGATTTTAAATGTTCTAACAAAGATCTCCATAAAAAAACCCTAAAAGTATCTTTTTACAATGTCTCAAGCTGAAGTAATCATTGGTACAAACTGCATTACCAACTGGCGTACAGTGAATATTTTAGTTAAAAACTAGCATAATTTCCTTCATAAAAACAGAAAGTTTCTGCTTATTTGAATGGTAACCAATTTTTCATTTACATGTCTAACAATTTTTATCTGATCTTAAAATACAAGATATTATGAAAAATAATATACATGTATTAACGTTTAATCATTCAAAAATTAATTAAAATATGTTTCTATTTTAGTCAAAAGATTTGCAGAAGATGCAGGAGAGGCAGATAAGAAGAAACCAAGACTTGAGGTAACATTTGGAGAACATTTATATTAAATATTAAGTTTTTTTTCTTAAAAAAAATAGAGAAAATTGCAATATAAAATCTTCCTCAAGGCATGTAGTACAACTAAAGACCATTTGAAAAATTGTACCCATTATCTTTGTTTTTATTTAATGTGGTTTTAATTTACTACAGGATAATTGAGTTACAACTTTGAAATTATCTTAAGTAAACATATAAAACGGATGCTTGTGTTTTCTGCATTGAATAAAAAGTTAAAAGCATCCGTTTTATATGTATACTTTAATTTTAGTTTATCAAAATTGTCTTTCATATTTAGAGTCCAAGCTAAGTGGTCTTAGTAGTCCAAGATAAGTGGTCATAGTAGTCCAACTATTGTATCACTAGCCTGTCAACACTGAGGTTATGAGTTCAAATCTGGTATGTGGCAGGTGCATTCAACATCAATCTTAATTTGCTAGGATTGTCAATTTACCTTCAGTGGTTTTCTCCGGGACACTTCAGCTTTGTCCACTTAAGGAGGTAGACCTAGGTTAAGGGAAATAACTCTTAAAATCATCAGTACGTTTGTGTCAACCATTTTCATAAATATATTCTAAGCTTCTAGGTTACATAGATTATTTCCAATCTGTTTCAGGTAAATACTTAAAAAACATTGATGAAACTTGACTTTAACAAACACATAACTGATTTAAAGAGTTATCTCCCTGAACCACCTTAATAAACTGACTGCTACAAAACAGCACAATTAATCGATACAATTCATTTACAGCATATGCAATCTAATTGAAAAAAAAGTTTATTAATGTAAAAAAATCTTTTTTATTACCCAGGATTCAAAGTTTGTTGTTGTTTCTTTGTTTGCTTTGAAGCAATTCGTTCTAACAAAGAGGATGGATATTGATGAAACTTTACACGGTTGTAGAATACTACCGAGGATGTGCATAAAGGAATATAATCTCTATCTTACAAGATATAGAGGAAATAATGGAACTTTTTGCAATATTAGGTGATAGCTATATATAGTATATAATGGTAGGAAGACTCATTCTGTAAGTTCTTGTCTATAATACATGTACATTTGCAAATTGAACAGTATTTTTTTTTTTGTGTTGATAGGAAGAAAAAGTTCTACAAGACAAAATTATATGGGCCAGAAAGATGGATGCTCCAAGAGAAACAGCAGTAAAACCTGCACAGTTAGCGTAAGAATAAAGTTACTTTTAGCCATTACAATAGTCTGTTGGATAGTGGCAAAAATTTATCAAAGATTTAATTGACAAAATTATCACAAAAAGTTCTATAGACTTGTTTTCAATATTTTTGATGAAGCACAAGACATTTATTTTAAGAAGCCTGACATGACACCAACAAAGATGAATCTTCATTGATATTTAATATGTCTTTTTAATACTATTAAATTACATTTGAAGGCAGGTTTGAAGAGCTTTAAACCATAGTCTGAATTTCCATAATTTTTCAGATTTTGTAATAAGCAAAATTTACCGCTATTTGACGGATTTTTCCTTTAATCTTACTGACTGATAATTTCCTTTTACAGAACAGTAGAGTGATATAAAATTATCGCTAGAAATAAAGGCACACATGCCTGTTGTACATGAAATTAACAACATCGTCATAGGTAGAATAGCGGTAAACAGATTATCATTGGTCATCATCAACTCCATTGCTTTTCTCAAATTCCCTGTACCTGCTCAAGTGAGAAAATCAATCTTGTTGAGATGATAAATGATAATCTATAAGTATAACTATTTATTTTCAGTTCTTCCTCCCTCCCAGAGGCTATGCCATTGGAGAGAATTGCAGCCATCAAAGCTAAGAGATGGGCCAAAAAGAGATCTATGATAAAGGTAGATGATGCTGACATACAACCTGGACCATTAGAACATAGTAGCTTCGTAGATGCTGAAGTTGATGTTACAAGGGATATTGTCAGTAGAGAAAGACTGTGGAGAACAAGAACAACAATACTGCAAAGCAATGCAAAAGTTGGTATACCCCTAAAAATATTCATTTAAAAATTACTTTAGAGAAATTTGACATATTTTTAAATTGATATTTCAGTTACATTCACAGTATACGAAATAGCAAGTCTTTTGCATCAAAGGTTTCAAAATGCTGTTAAATTTTGGAAAATCAAGGAAACAAACAAATATAACTTTTAAAATATAATATCTTATTGAACATTTTCAACATCTAATGAAATTTTCTATTCTTTTGTATACAGTTTCCCTTTGATAATGTGGCAATGTACACAAATTGCCATTTTCAAAGTTATTCTTACAAAGTGAAATAAGTACACATATATTTTGCATTATTGTCATACATTTGATTGAGTTTTGATACTATTTCTGTTGTAGAGTTTTGCAAAGAACATTTTTGGAATACTTCAGTCTATAAAAGCTCGAGAAGAAGGATCACAAAAACATAAATCAAGTCACACATCACACACACCGTCAGCAGTAAGTATGAGTATAAAATGAGGAGATGTGAGAGGATTACCAATGAGACAACTATCCACCTGAGTTCAGACGATGAAGATAAAAACAGCTTTAGTTTATCATAGGGCCTTCAACAAGAAGGTGTGGCATGATTGCTAATGAGACAACTATCTACCAGAGTTCAGATAATGAAGATAAAAGCAATTATAGGTTATCTTAGGGCCTTCAACAAATTGACAACAATGAAAAAAGACTCCTACTGTATAGTTATCTATAAAAGGCCTTGACATGAAAATTTTGAAATAATTTAAACAAGAAGAATGGCCTTATTTATAAAATACAACATATGATGACAGCTTGAACCAACAACAACTACTCAACTACAGGCTCCTGACTTTGGGACAGACACATAAATCCGCTCCCTTTGTTTTAAGCAATGAAATTTAGAAATAATAATTTATATCAAATATATTTTTCTGTTTATATGATAACAAGGTCTATAAAAGTTAACAATCATAGCTTGTGTGATTTTCAGCTTTGTTACTAGGCACTTTTATGAAATTTTATTTATATACAAAAGATGTGAAATGTAAAGAAAATCACTTAAATAAGTAAACCAATTAAATCACTCATACATACAACTCTTCTTTTACTAATGAAGACACTTTCTTAAAATGTCTTAATTTTATTAAAAAAAACAACTGCAGAGTATTGATTTTGGAAATTTGAAATATAATTTCAGTCACAACCAAGACCTGCTCCACAAGTGGCAGCTTACAGTAGATACGATCAGGAGAGATTTAAAGGCAAAGCAGGTGGGTTTTACATCAGACTTAACTAGATTTCATAAGTCACATAGCCGAAATGCTTTGTAATCAGTGACAAATAATACATTTGTTTCTATTATATAACTTATAATATTCTGTTTTAAAATGAATCAGCATTATGCAGATGGGCTAATTAAATCCGTATATTAAAATTAAAACTTGATGTTAAATTTCATAAAATTTGATATATTATTATTAAATGGTTAGGATTAAAGGTCAATAAAGCTCATATCATTTGTCCTTAGTCTATCAAATTCACATTTCATTATACATGTACTTAATGGTGTTTACACTTGAAATTATTTAAACTTAATAATACAAAGAAAATATATGGATATGGAACTATCAGATAACCTTTAGTAGCTTTACTAATATTGCTGTTTCTCATATGATTTAATGACTTAAAGAGCTTATGAATTACAGTATTATTAAGACAATCACTTTATATTTGTTGAATCTTTTTTGATAAACAAAATCAAAGCTATTAATGAATTGCACATGGAACAGATAAAGTCTTCCTATGCATTTTATCATTTATCATTTTTTTTTTAGTAAAGGTCTTTGTGAATTTTGAATGACTCCTGGTGCCTGTTAAGCATTTATTTCTAAAGCATGTGGTGCAACCTTATTTTCTTTTCCAGAAACTGAGGGTTTCAATATTGATACCATGCAGTCGTTTCACGGAATGGCATTGAAACATGTGACAGAAGAATCATCTAGAAAACCAGAGAAACCAGAAAAACCTAAAGAACCAACACTGCCATCACAAACACCACCACATCAGACACCACAACAAGTTTCACGTCCAATATCACAGGCTAGACCACCTCCTAGTCAAAAGAAAGGTAAAATACTAGTATAGAATGGCCAATATCACAGGCTAGACCACCTCCTAGTCAAAAGAAAGGTAAAATACTAGTGTAGAATAAATAGTTCATAAGTTGGTGACAGAAACCTATGTTATTACTCTTCAATTGATACAGTACCTGATTTGGTCATATCCATGATGGTATTCAATGGCTTGTTCAGATCCATTCATTGATTGAAATTCAGTTATTGCCTTTTCAATGAATTATTTTCAAGTATTTACCTCTTATCTTGAAAATTATAATTTATATAGATGGGAAGCAACCTGTTAGTAGCATAAAATGATCAATAAACAAGATCTATGAGCATTTAAAAATGAGAGAAACCGTTGGCTGGTCCGTTATAGTAGAAATTGTGCTTTTAAAAGACACATTTTTACAATTTTTTAGTTTTTTAATTTGTGATTTTACTGTACTACTGAAACACATATGCATAATTGTGAATAGAACGGAGAAAAATCAAAGTAGTTCTGAAGTTAAGTTAAATGACAGTTGATGACAGTTGACAATAGAATAAAATACCATAAATATTTACTTCTATATAAATGTATGCATATGGAAGCACCAATGTACCTAGTTTAAACTGAAATCAGATGATAATCCTTACTCCTTAAGAGGTGTCACTCAAGGTAATCTGATAGTTCCTAAGCCAAAAGCTGAACTATTTACATGTAGGAAATCCTTTGTTTATTCTGGATCAGTATTATGGAATGGACTACCACACAAAATCGGAACTCAAAAGCTGAACTATTTTGGAAATCCTTTGCTTATTCTGGATCAGTATTATGGAATGGACTACCACACAAAATGGGTAAAGCTCAAAACACTTTTACTTTTAAGCAAAGTATCAAGAAGTACCTAACACAACCCTGATAAGAAATGTTTGCTACAATGTATTTGTATATTTTTTATTTTCATTTTATTTTTTGGTTTCATGTATACATCTTATATTATATCTTATGTTAATGACATTGAACTATATGACTGTAAATTAACTATGTGTAAATATCTGTTTTGATTGTATTGTAATTTGTATGTGAGGGCCTCAGGGAAGATTAGTTTATTGTAACTAACTGAGTTTACTCTCTTTAAATAAAGAATTTATTATTATTAAATGTTTTATTTATCTTTTAAGGATCTCGAACACCAATCATCATTATTCCAGCAGCTCTTACATCCCTCATCACTATGTTTAATGCTAAAGATATGTTACAGGAATTTAGGTAAGTTGAGCAAGATATACAAACAAATAGTTCAAATTGGTTTCCAGGAGTGTTTTGTATCATGTAATTAGTCCCAGGGAAAAACATGAGTTAAAAATTAGAATAAACATGAGATAAAGCATTGAGATTGAAAATAGAAACACAAAATAATTAGTCTTGGTATGTAACTGTCTCATGACATACACTCTATATCTTGTTTATTATTCATATGATACAAGTATCTTACAATGGTATGACATTTACAAATGCTTAGATTTACATTAAAGTCACTAAGACTGAGGGCATCGAGTCCTTGCTATTTATTGAATCTCTTGTAAATTTGATTTAAAGAAAGACACGGATTTTAGTAGAATTGTTTATATGTCATGTATGCATACTGTTTATCATGTATGGTTAAGCCATTGACCCATATGGGCGTAATGTGCTTTCAATTAAGTTAATTAAATCAGTTTATTGCTTTTAAAGAACTGATTAAACAAGACATAGTGTCAATAACTTGTAAAGAATTTTTCCACCAGCCCTTTCAAGATTCTTGGCTCAACACTATAATTGAGATGTTCTATCGTAGGCCAGTTCAAGGGGATCCTCTAGTAGTAGATGAATGAGTAATAAATGATTTTGGTTGGCAGTTGAATTACCATTTGCACTTCTCATTCCCAAGGCGATTATTTGGCCTGCCCCCTCAGTAATGGACTATAGAATTTGAAACTTTATCTTACTTTAAATGTCAAAGTTAGTGATGACTGACAAGGCAATTGCAATATAACCCTCTTGTTTTAGAATGGGGGTATAATTTCATTGACCCATTGTAAGTAAAAATGTTCAGGGCCGTAACTACATTGAGGCAAATGAGGCAAATGCCTCATGCTGGAAATTTCAAAAATAAAAAAAATACGGAAACAAAACATTGTCTTCATATCAAATTGTTTTCACTGAAAGTCTCTTGCAAAAAGCACGTTTTCTTTATTATCTGTTGTTGCCCCTGCATGTTTTCGTGATCCATGTTTCTATTTTACTTTTAGTTTTCAGAGTAGATAGTCTATTGTTTGTACTTCTGTGTCCCGGGTTTTTCTTTTGTTTGTACTTCCGTGTCTCGGGTTTGTCTTTTGTTCATTTATTGTCCTACTTTATGACTATAGTCTGAGTGTTGATTTTCATTCAGTGTAAGCGTTTGGTTTTGCCGTAGTGCATGTCCACCGATGTCCAGACATTGTGTGAGAAAATATTTTAAGAATATACGATGCTATACTGGACACAGCAAAAAAAATGTCGTTTCTGCATGGAGAATTGAACTTGATATCAAAGAAAACTGGCTCTTTTTTGTAGAAAGATAGTTGACATGGATTAAATTAAAGTAAGACCCCTAATTTCCCCGTATCAAGTCATCTATATAAATTATAAAAACATCAATGCATTGCAATATGACGTTTTACATTGAAGGGTTAAACTTGCATTAAGTTCAGACCCTTTAACAGAAAATAAAGGAACATGGAGTAAACGTGCACGGAACCTAATCTCACACAAAGTCAATGCATAGAAACAAATACAATGATCAATGGTCAAAGTTTTTATTCTTGTTCTTCATCTTGATAGTTACTGGAGGGTCGTAAACAATAAAAGAATCATTAATACCGTAAAACAAGGTCAAGATGCTCCTTAGTGACGACTTTTCAGTACTAGTATAATTATAATAGTTGCACTGTCACTATATTTAAATCTAGTAAAAAAAATAATAAAAAAAGTCTAAGCACTATACAAGACAACAACAGATCGACAGACAGATCCGGTTTTAATGATTATGAGATTATGAGATTTACGATTTTTGCTTTATCCTACATAACAGTCTACTTTTAATGTTGTCCCTGTGAAACCTAAAAGTCTTAAATTACAATTAATCTATGTTTTAGCTTTGAGACCAGAATATTGTCGAAAAAATAGCTAAAAATTAATTGCGTTTCAATGTAAAAAAAAAGTCCGGGAAACGCTCAGAATGCACGATTTTGCGTTATTTTTCTCAGAGCTTCAGACCCCTCGCCAAAAAATTTTAGCCTCGCTACGCTGGGCATATATATTTTGCCTCATTATTAAAAGAGGCTAGTTACGGCCCTGATGTTGACACTTAAAAAAGTATTTATGCTAACACTTTAAATTTTGAATTTGTGATACATGTACCATGTTTAAGATTAATATATTTTTCACTTTGATATATTATATATGGTCTATATATTTCAGATTTACATATGATATATAATGTATCTGTTTCAGATTTGTTTCAACGGATGACAAGAAAGGGCAGGGAGCGAAACGTGACAATGAAGTTTTAATACAGAGACGGAAGAATGGTGGGTTAACAGTGCCATACAGGATAATAGATAGTGCTTCTAAATTGAGTAAAGATGATTGGGATAGGGTTGTGGCTGTTTTTGTACAGGGACCTGCATGGCAGTTTAAAGGATGGCCATGGAATGGTAACCCTGTTGATATATTTGCAAAAGGTAAGTTCAATACTTTTAGGTGAACTTTTTATGTGTAGTTTTTACAACTAGGTTGATTATAGGTGCATGTTGTTATAAGTTATATGGTTTGCTACTGACCCCCTACGGATCCAAAGGGGGTTAGTAAAATTCATCCCCTATGGATTTTATTCACCCTCTACGCACAGTGGACTTTTTCTGCTGCGTTTTGTTGAAAAACGAACAATGAAACACAACAACATTAATAGATGACGTCACTATTAATGCGTCATTGACACCCTATGAAATTTACTAATCCCCTACGGTCTCATAGGGGGTCACCATGTGACGGCGTTAAACCAATCACAACGTGATAATTTACCCGCGGTGCGATAAGAAGAATATCTCAATGGAAATTTTTGGATAATAACAAAACAGGTTTTTCCAGTGGAACAATATGAGTGACCTTGTTCAATGTTGATTATTTAGGACCCTGCATCAAGTAACTAAATAGCCTCTTATCAAGCTACGCAAATAAACGGAATTGAAAGTTGCTCTTAAAAGTGATATTTAATACTTTCTTTTAAGATGAAGAATCATATTAGAAATCTCTGCTTTCATGTTTATTTATTTTTCAGTTAAAGCATTTCATATAAAATGGTCTGACTTACCGTTGGATAACAATGTAAAGAAATGGAATGTGACTGTCCTCAATCTAGACAGAAATAAAAGACATTTAGACAGAGCACACATTCAGACATTTTGGGAAGTTCTTGACAAGTAAGTTTCTTACAATATACAGTCAATCACACCAATATATGAGTATCTTTCAATTATAAAGAGGAAGATAAACAAAAGATTTCATAATCTATATTTCTCTCTGTTAACAGCTGTATTTTACTAATAATAGGACATTTTTATGCAGTTTTAACATGTAGATACAGTCTGGAGTTAAAATTTGTTAGACATCAATTACGTTGTCAAACCTTTTAATTTTATGAAATTTTGGCAGAAACTTTTTTATAAGTGGTAAAAGTTTATGGAGCTAAATTTTGAATATATCTTTAAGAAATATTTTTTTAAGTTAAATTTTGAAAATAGATATATATTGCTTTTTTCAATATTTTACTGTTAGATGGACTCTTTGAAGTAAACATTAGCAGACAGTTTTTGATTAAAAAAAATTAAAACCTTATGCAGTGTGTTTTAAAACTTGGACCTCATCTAATCCTGAAGATCAAGAAATTACATCTAAGGAAAAACTTTTGATTTAAAAAAAAATGTATTTTACTGATGAATAGTCTTTATACAGTCAACAATACAGATTTACATAGACAACAGCAAACACAGGGTTTCACAGAGCTTTTTATAAATACCTGAAAAAATCCCTAAGAATATTGTTATTTGTAACATCATTTTCATAATACTTATGACAATGATAAGATTAGAACCTCAATCATACTAAGTTTTATCTTTCTATTTTTAGGTTTATGGCAAAGAATAAGTCCCATTTGAGATGCTGAAAAGTGATTATTAAACTGCAGTGTTTACAATCATAAATTCTCATTGCTGAGATAAAGTTTATTAAAATATATCATCTTGATGTCAGCTGCTGTGGAAATTGATGAAGATTATCAAAGAAGTGCTAATATTGGTGATAAAAGACAATAAGCCAAGACATTATTATTATTTTAAATTTTTGTTTTGACATGCACCCTATACAGCTTGCTTATGTAAACAAGATAAAAAGAAATACCCAATTTGATAATTACAATATTGTCATACAGATATACACACTAAGTGTTCATGGCATGCAATGAAAAAGCGATTGGTATAAAACATCTGTCATATGGATAGCTAATATTGTCTGTTATTTGAACCCTTAAAATGGTATGTGTAGTGTGAAAGTTTTTGCTGAATCAGGGTGAAAGATAAACTGTAAATTTACTAAGCAAACTGATGAACATGAATAGAAGGGAATTCATAGACATGGTTTGCACTTTTGTCACAGACACTTTATTAATGCATTGTTTATATTTGCTTCATTTACATATTTAATTGAAGTAAGAAAAATGCATTTAAATGGATTTTATTTAAGTTTATGGGAAAAAAGGAAATACTTAAATATATTAGCAGTATATAAAGGGTAAAAAAGTTTTGTCATGCAAACATAAGTTGTACAGAGCTTAACTACCATTGCATAGATTGTCTCATATCCTGTTCTTTAAATAATTTCACAAGGTGAAAGTTTCATAAATTTATTGATGCAATTTTTCTGTATCCTTTATGATAGGCAGCTCATAGGGTCTTGGCTTCCCAAATCGTGGTAGTTTTGTTAAAACTGGTGTTCATTGGATTAAATGGCTTGATATATCGACGATACTCTTGTCAAATGTTGTAAAATATGGAGAGAAAAAAAAATGTTTTCAATATAAATGCAATTCTGATTGTTTCATTGAAAATTTTCTGTGTAAAGTATACATTGGATTCTGTTTATTAGTTTGTTATAAATTTTTCTTGCATCCAATTCCAGTCTTCGAACCTGATAATTGTGTAATCCCTGTACTTACCATGTACATGTACTTTATATGTAAATAATTTGGGAAAATTGTCAATATGTATAAAAGATTTGTACATAATATTGCCCTGATGTTTAAGAAGAGTTATGTTGCGAAGCTTATATATTGTATGTAGATTTTAATCTTGTCATGCAACCTTAGCAGTGTAGGATCATTAGTTAAATAGATAAACTCTTTTTCTATTATAAAATAGCTGAAAATAAAGCAAGTGAAGGCCAATTAAGTAAACATTGTTCATCAATTAAACTAGCTAGTTTTACTTGATAATGGTATGGATCTATGATTTCTTTCGTTGATTCTGCTCAGCTGAGAAATCTGTCTTTTAGAATTGAAAAAAATATGAAAATAGTATGCCCATTTAATTTAATTCTCTACATTGAAATATTAGATTTTAGCCTCATCTGACATGTCTGATATATGTTATTTGCAGCTTAATCATAGTTTTGTAAATATATGTCTGGAATTGGAAACAGCCTTCTTTCTGTGAAAGACTCTAAATTATGTCATCTTTTCATTGGTCAACACAAGTCTTACCTGCATAATTTGAAGGTTGTAATATGACAACAACATTGAATAATTCAGTTGAATGTGAATATACATGATAAATGGAGTGTGTGTATGAGATAGTGATGTTGTACATGTGGAAAAAGATGTAAGTGTATGAAAAAGTGAGAGCTGTTTTGAGATTTTATTTTTTGTGTCGTGTAATGCCCATACACAGAAAAATTGTACCCTCTTGTTATTAATGAGAACAAGAATAAAATATGAGAAATTTTATTTGTATTTCTGCTTTCATTATTTGCATGATTTGCTTTAAATAAGTTGGGAATGGACTAATTTTCCTTGCATCATTTGACAACAGGTTTTTTACTGTACATTTTATTCAAATGGCTTACCGGTATGTTTTGGTCTAGCTGTCCTGGTGATAATAGAGTGAGGTAAAGTCTAAAAAAAACACTCAATATATGAGAAAAAAATCTTTGAAATGAAATTCAAAAATATGCCAAAAGGATTTTTCTGAAAAAGATTGTAAAAATCGTAAAAAAAAATTTTTGTTTTGTTTTTTGTGGCTGTGATATATTAGTTTGTAATTAGTTATTATAACAGTTATACATAAGGGAACCACTATTAGTAGGTGAATGATATTTGAAATGCAGATGGAGCTGAATTGACACAAACCCTTTTTATGAAGATTATTTGGCTCAGCCCCTTAGTTTAGTGTCTTGGAAACTTTTGATTACTTTACATGTTTTATTTTGTGATTAGGTCAGTAAAAGGGGGAACATTAGTGGCAAGTTAATGAAATTTGGTATACAGTTGTATAAGAATTGGTACATGGAGATCATTTGGCTCTCCAACTTGTTTTATTTTGTGATAAGGTCAGTTTAAAGGGGAACATTAGTGGTAGGTTAATGATATTTGATATACAGTTGTATTAGCATTGGAACATCTCTTCCATTAAGATGATTTGGCTCTGCCACCTTAGTCATAGTCTCAAGACTCTCAACATGTTTTGCAGCTGTTAAGTACAAGTTAATCAATATACACCAATAAAGTTTTTTGACCCTGCACCTTAAGTCATGGTTTATAGATTTTAAATGTTTTGCATAGTTTACATAAATAAATGTTGATCTTCTTACTTCAATGTTTGCATTATACTATCTAAATTACAAAAAGAGTGATGTAACAGTTTGTTTACTAATGAATAAACTAAAAAAGATATAGAAGATTCCTCAGAAAATTAAACAATACCTTGACCAAAAAGACCAAATCTCCATAAAACATGGCAGGTAAGACTAAAGATTGAGCAACATTTACCCCCCTCAATAAGGTCGGACTCAAATGCTTTAGAAGGATAGGAAGTTTCTGTTCCAATACTGCCATTTGTTCATGGCAAGTAAAACTTTGGTAATATCAAGAGGACAAGATAGAGGCAATACAGATGGAACATATTTGTAGCCACGTTACACAGATATTTCACAATTTTCACCCAAATCAGAGCATCTGTAAAATTTACCCAGGAATGACATCAACTTAATCATTTAGAACCCTTGATTCAATAGCATTGTCAATATAATGGAATTTGATGGGACTGTCATACAAATGAGAGGTTTAAAAGCACTATAAAACCAGATTCAATCCATTTTCTACATAAGAAAATGCCTGTGCCACGTCAGGAATATGACAGTTGTCCATTCGTTTGATGTTTTATCTTGATTTTGACATTTGATTAGGGATGTTCAATTTTTTTTTTAATTTTCCTCGGAGTTCAGTATTTTTGTGAGCTTTCCTGATGAAGGTAAATCCATAAAGCACTTGGGTCATACCAAATTTATAAAATGTTATTTTCAGTTAAGAACTTTTAGTCACAAAAAGAGGTATACATACGTAAAAGAGCTGATGGATGACTGTTTTTAAGTAGGAGGGAATTTTAGATTTTATTAAAGGATTTAGCTTTTACCTTGATTTTCAAAAATCTTTCCAATGTTACCTCTCTAGTTTCAAACAAGTGAAACAGTGAGCTTCTGCTCACTGTTGATACCCCAGCCCAAATATTTTGGTAAACAGCGAGCTGTTGAGTGATGAATCTGCAAATATATTACACTGTATAGCTGACTTATCTAAACCCTGAAACTAAATTTCAGAAATCCTTGTATTGTGGTTCCTAAGAAAAATGTGACGAAAATGTTTAACTTGGCCATCATGTGTAAAATGATACAAGTCTTCGGTAAACAGGAAGTTGTTGAGTGATGAACCTGAAAACGAATCACACGGTATAGCCGTCTTATATTAACCCTGAAATCAAATTTCAGAAATTCTTATATTGTAGTTCCTAAGAAAGATGAGATGAAAATATTTATGGGACTGACTGAAGGACAGACAGAGGTAAAACAGTATACCACAACTTTTTTAAAGCGGGGGTATAATTAACATATTATTTTCTTTCATTTTCTATATGACTGCCATTACTGATTTCTCTGAAATCACTTGGTGTTTTCATGGTATTAAATGATTGGTGCCTATTCCATATCCAGATGCAAGAACGAAATATATAGGTTCTACCACTGTATTGAGTGTGATACCACATTTGTCCACTCTAACCAGCTAAATTTCAAATTTGAAGCTGAATGTTTTAAATATTTAAAATTCATAAGTTGAGAAATATCTTATTACACAAATTCGGTGGTGAAATCTGTTTTTTTATGAATCCCACGACAATCTTATCATCCTTTTCCTTTGATCTGCAAAATTGCAAAATATGCGTTCTTTTTATGCAAGTCATCAGCATGTTTGCCTTATTTTTTTTAACCAATGAATGAAATAATATCAAACAAGCAACACATTGGTTATACAAATGGAATAACCGGTCAGGGAAATTATAAATTAGCTAGAAACTAAAGAAATACATATCAGAGCATGTTACGGGGTAAATAGATATATACAATCTTTACCACTTTCATGTGTCAGATTCTTAAAATGTTAAGCCTCCAGATTATAGACTGACACTATAGTAAGACATGTTACCCTATCTGGACACTTTATTCTGTCTCTAAACCAATCAGTCCTTTGGTCCTATTTTTTAAACTTGATAAAGAAGCAGCAATTACAAACTTTTTAAAGTCTTGTTCACATGTAGGGTTTTGTATCCACATTTGTCAATGGAGGTAAATGCTAAGCAATGCATGGATAGATATTGTAACAACTGAATAAAAACTTGAAATAAGCTAGAATTAATACCGGTAATTAAAAGTTGGAACACAAAGTTTCTGTTTCACTGTCATGAATTGTCATAATGTACAATATGCTTTATTCATTTCTTCATACAATTGGATCATAAAAAATACAAAAATCTTATTAACTTTTTTCATAAGTAAACAATTACTTTCACAGATAAGTATTTTAAAAAAAGTTGCAACAAACTTTAAACTGTTGTAAATAAAAAGTTGACATACAGATGTCATAACAGATCATATAAACAACAACAGTGTAATAAATTTTTATAAAATAGTGTAAATCTTATAATAAACTAGATATCATTGAGATGGGAGCCATCTCTGTGGGCCCCGCTGTGAATAATGTGCATTAAAAAATTGTATCTTTACCATAGGACATGGGTTTGTCAACTGAAATCAAAGTTTTTGACCTTGACCTTTGACCTAGGAAGTTGTAAATAAATTATGACACACCCTTTGGTGTTGGTTTATAAACATGTCAAGTATAAACTTTGAAATGATAACGGTTCTCAAGATATAGAGCGGACACGATCTTTACCATAGGACATGGGGTTGTCAACTGAAACCAAAGTTTTTGACCTTGACCTTTGACCTAGGAAGTTGCACATAAATTATGACACACCCTTTGGTGTTGGTTTATATACATGTCAAGTATAAACTTTGAAATGATAACGGTTCTCAAGATATAGAGCGGACACAATCTTTACCATAGGACATGGGGTTGTCAACTGAAACCAAAGTTTTTGACCTTGAACTTTGCCCTAGGCAGTCGTTCATAAATTATGACACACCCTCTGGTGTTGGTTCATATACATGTCAAGTATAAACTTTGAAATCATAACGGTTCTCAAGATATAGAGCGGACACGATCTTCACCACAGGACACAGGGTTGTCAACTGAAACCAAAGTTTTTTGACCTTGACCTTTGACCTAGGAAGTTGTACATACATCATGACACGCCCTCTGGTGGTGGTTAATAAACATGTAAAGTTTAAAGTATAAAATCATAATGGTTCTCTAGATATGGAGCGGACACAAAGTGTTACGGACGGACGGACGGACGGACAGACTGATCACTATAGGGGACCGGCCAATGGCGGGGCCCTAAAAAATCTTTTATGTTAATTCAAATCTAACAGTAATCAGAGATGCACCTAACAATGATAAATGCCTGACCTTCATAGTTTAACACCCAAAATGTTTATATTGAAACAACAAAGGTGATTTAATATACATAGCACCAACACTGTTGAACCACCTTATTTATGAATTAAATTTAAATCCAAAATCGGAAATCCCAAATATTAGATGAAAAATAAAAATGTTTTGAACAATAACATATAAATGGAATCTTAGATTTCTTTCCTATTGATGTAGTTGCATTTATTATCAGCAGAAAGTGCAAAGTCCATATTTTTATATGAGACTCAAAAACTCTTATTTCATTAGAAAACAAAGTTTACATAAATGTACCAGGTAGAGGAAGGTGATTCAGTCTCTAGTTTCTGGTCACTGGAGCAAAATGGTTTTATCAGTAACCAATATGACAGAACTTCTGGTCATTCCAAATAAATTTTCAAAAATTCAAAAAGGAATGAAAAAAGTGTTCATAACTACCTGAATCAAATAGATATTCAATCCACATTATTTCTTTTCTGAACAAAATTAATAAAATAAAAGCTTTAAATATGACGCCTCAAAATATGTTTAACAAAACTTAGAACACTTGTGTGTACATGATACCACATTTAGCATGAAGAATGGTTTGTGTAAGCAACATAAGAAAACTGCAAAAATTTACACTTGGCACACATACTAAGGTTAGAAAGTTATATTGGAATGTCAACCTACTTTTAATATGATGACTGTTTAAAGTGTAACAAACACTTTCTTTATTTATTTAGTTATACGTGTAGTATAAAAATAATCATGCAACTATATAACTAACATTGAGAAAATATTCAAAGGAAAAACATTAGAAAAGTCCAGATAAGTATGATCTTAAGTCTTAGAGTTGTTATTCACCCATAAGTATGTCAACCAGGACAAAACATAAAAGTGTCTGTAACTCATTCAACATTTGTAGGAATGACAGAAAAAGTCTTGATGATTGTTGTTTTTCAAAGGACAGACAAAGTTTAACTATGCCCTGGTCCCCGTCAACTGTTTAATGAAATTTAGAATAAAAATAACAAGATCATTCCTTTAGCCAATCTAATAAGTCAGGAGTGTAATATGAGATGATGATATCAGCACCAGCTCTCCTCATACTTGTCAGAACTTCTAGTAATGTGGTCTTCAGATTAAAAGCACCAGCCTTAGCACCATGGTATAACATTGCATACTCTCCTGACACTTGGTAAATAGCAAGTGGATGGTTAGGATACTGAAAACAAAGCAATGCTGATTATTTTCTTTTCTGTACTATTTAATTAATATAATAAACATTTATAAGAGAATGGTAGTTATTTATTCCGCATTAACAGCTAGTAAAAGACTTTTATTGTCTACCATAAAACCAATAAAAACATAACAACAAAAAACAAAAAAAATATTGTATGCAACATTTTATATAAAAAGTTACATGTAAGCCAATCAAAACCTAATTCAAAGATGCAAAATTTTGTACAACTGCACATAGTTTGAAAGGTTTGAATACAATCTACTTTATAATGATTCAAATATCCACAATGGAATACTTTGATGGGTAAAATATTTGACAGCTCTAAATCATACTTGTATCTTTTTTGTTGATGTGCAGTTACAAATATCACATTAATATCAAATAATTTATAACACATTGCATCCAGTTTGCAAAATAAGTGAGTAAATTTATATGTCTGCTTTAAAATAGTATTTACCTTTGTCTTAACCATCTTGACAACATCTAGATAAGCCAGACCAGGTTTTACCATCAAAATATCTGCACCTTCTTGTACATCACGATCCTGGATTGGAGAAAGAATTGGTTGATCACATGAAATTAATTTAGATTTTCTTTTAAACAAAATCCAGTAATAAACTTTGTGTCTTTCTATGTTGTGATGTTACACTATTGTTTTAGATAAGTGTGAAAGTTGGTACCTATTAAAAGTTTTAAACCCGCTGCATTTGTTTGCACCGGTCCTAAGTCAGAAATCTGATGTTCAGTAGTTATTGTTTGCTGATGTGGTTCATAAGGGATTCTTGTTTCTTGTTTAAATTAAGAAATAATTCATGGAAGCCATAGAGTGTTGGAAATTTACACATGGCCTGGGCAGTGATATTCAAATGTTATCCTGAGCGTTAGCAAGGGATAAAATTAACGAATATTATGGCCCAGGCCATGTGTAAATTCCAACAATCTATGGCTTCCATGAATTATTTCGATTCTAATAGGACAAATATGGTCATTAAAAAACTGAAGCGATGGTAGGAATGCGGTGTGCGTGGCTGTTCTTTTTTTACTCCCGGTTCAAACATTCATAAAATCTGTAGCTTGCATGGATTGTTTCGTGAATAACAGCTAGAAAAAAAATTGTTTAATTCTTTAAATTCTCAAACCCAACATTTGTCATTTTCAATTACATGTTTTTCTCGTAAGCTACCGTCAAATCCAAAGTTGACATTTCGTAACTAAGGAGCCGCCATGTTATCTTGCTGAAATCAGTAAATATGCAAAAAATGCAATAGAATAGAAAATAAAACAAAAGCTACCTTACAAATCAATTTTAATACAATATTATACGATTTTCGATGGTACACGTATCAGAAAACGTTCAACTGTAGCGTTTTCATTTGTATGACATCATGTTTTGAAATGACTAAAATGCGTCAAAAACATTAAAAGACTTTCGCGGAATTTTATTTTTATTTTTATTTTGTTGATTTCTCCGAGCTCTTGTGCATTACTTCTTTTTATTATGCATCCGAATAAGAATAAAAGTTATTTTGTCTTTTTTAAACTACAATTTTTAAAACAAAAAAATCGGCAAATGGTTTGCAAATAGGTTCCAATACATGTAAATTTACGTGGGAAGTATATTGTAACAGCCATTATTATGTATATTTCTGAGTCTGCGCTAAGTATAGATATATGGAGAATTTTATCACGGTGTTGTTTACAAAGCGAAAGAAGCACGTCATATTAAAATATAGATTAGACCATTGGTTTTCCTGTTTGAATGGTTTTACACTATTCATTGTTGGGACCCTTTATAGCTTGCTGTTTGGTGTGAGTCAAGGCTCCGTGTTGAAGAGCGTACTTTGACCTATTATGATTTCTTTTACAAATTGTGACTTGGATGAAACGTTGTCTCATTGGCACTCACTCCAAATCCTCTTATACCTATTTAACTTGTAAATTTATGTTGTTGTTGTTATTTGTGTACCCTCAAAAGATAAACATTATCAATGTTCTATAAAAATTAGGTCACAGTCAGATGAGTCATGCCAGACAGACATATATACCTTACAATCATTCCATACACCAAAATATAGTTGACCTATTGCTTGTATTACATTGTATCTGATAAACTGACATAATTACTATAATAAAATTGAGAATGGAAATGGGGAATGTGCCAAAGAGACAACAACCCGACCATAGAAAAAAACAACAGCAGAAGGTCACCAACAGGTCTTCAACGCAGCGAGAAAATCCCGCACCCGGAGGCGTCCTTCAACTGGCCCCTACACAAATATATACTAGTTCAGTGATAATGAACGCCATACTAATTTCCAAATTGTACACAAGAAACTAAAATTAAAATAATACAAGACTAACAAAGGCCAGAGGCTCCTGACTTGGGACAGGCGCAAGAATGTGGCGGGGTTAAACATGTTTGTTTAAACATAATACCTATGTCTCACATACTAGGACTTTCATCTCAAGCAAGACAAACATTAAATGAGCTCTTATTAGCTTGTATGGCTCGTTGACACATCATCACTCTCTGGATTCATATACAACTACCTCTATTTCTATTTCCCAAACTCAGTTAAACTCATGTGTTTGATGTTTGTTCTTCTAATGAACTTAATAGTTGATATGTTTGATAAGAGAATACCACATGACTACATATTTAACAAACTTAAGGCAGAGTTAGCATTTTTGAAATCATTTGATCAGTTAATATTTTGGTGGGCAACCAATGTCAGATTTTGAAGGAAGATATGACTAGACTTTTTCTTACAAATATATACTTTTAGAAATTGAAAAGAAAACCCTTCAAGAGGACTCTTGCCAATTTCCTGGTACTGTCAGGGTGTGCTCAAGGTTAAAGTTTATTTTCAAGAAGAAAAACAGCAAATGATAATTCTGGCAAAACGTTGTGATGTTGAATTTTGTCTTCAGCTGGACCTTTGACTCCTGATTATAGTGATACTGAACTAAGTCATCCTTTTTCTCATAAAAGTATTTTACAATATCATAAACATTTCTTGAAAATAATAGACTTACAACAGCTCTCTCTGCTAGACCTGATGAACCTGGAGGTAACTGATAACACTTCCTATCACCAAATGCAGGAGCTGACTTTGCTGCATCTCTATAATTTAATTAAAGTTAAAAAAAATAAACACCATAACTATATTTTTTTTACACTTTCTACACAAAAATTCTTACAGGGGTCTGTAGGTACCAGGTAGACAGTTGAAAAGCAAATTTCTGCCTCTGTCCAATATACTCTTATTGTCCAAAGACGGTCAAAATTCTCACCCTTCATCATGGTTGACACATTTTACAGAGACTACATTCAACATAAATTGTTAATTTTTAACTCATCCTAAATATGGATGAAACAGGTACAATTGGACATTAAGCAAACCATCAATCAATACTAAAAATCAAGTCTAAACTATTATTCCACCTCCCATTCCAACTTAAACTTCATTCAACTCATACTGCAAGCTTGTTTAATACAAAAATAAGGTAAAATTGCTAATGACATCTCTCCAACAGACCAAATGATGTTGAGACAAATAAATTAAGTTCATCAAAAACAACAGTAATGTAAGTCCACAATTTCCAAATCCTTGATTCAATTTGGAATACATTGTACAAGCATATTCATATAGGAATCCTGTAAAAGTAACTTAGATTAAAAACAATATACAAGGAACCGAAATCTTGCTAACTGTCAATTTAAATAATGTTTTAAAACCAAGCAGTATAATATCAATAAAAAAAAGCATTTCAGTTTTATATTACATAGAATATTAAGAACATTTATTGCTTTGCCTTCCAAAAAACCAGGAGATATCATCAAATACCATAATGCAGATAAAAAGTCTAAGTGCCAGCGATAGTTAGGTTAACATGGAAATATCGTTATACATTGTGAAAAAAACACTTTATTATAATTTATTTACACTATACCTAAACGGTCCATAGAACGATGATGCAAATTTTGCACTATAACTCATTACTGTAACTGTATTTCCCAAACCATTGTCAGCAAGGATTTGTTTAATTGCACCAACTCTTCCATCCATCATGTCTGATGGAGCTATTATCTGACAACCTGAAGATAAAAACATAACAAGTTTTAGCTTTCTAAAAAGCTATGGACTGTTCCGCTCTACACTAATTTAAGGTTATATGTGTGCATGTGGTTGTTAAATTAGTATTGGAAATGTGGAATTTTTAGATATTGATTGATATAAAATGAATGTACTTTAACCATGTTAACAGTGTGCGTTATACACCCATGCTTTTCAAAAATTTAAATTTCTTGTTGAAAATTAAAACAATTATAAATTTAGACATGACTCTTGAGGTGTGCCTTTCTGGAGGTGTGCCTATATTGTAAGAAGTTATAAAATACAGATAATGGATTTTTGTAAACATTGTATAGGAACATTGTTTAGCAAAGCAAATCATACAAATTGCAGAGTAACAAAGCAACTATTTCAATATTGAATTTATCTGTGAAATGTATGCATAATAAAACGAACATGAATTAATGACAGTTGATCGGAACTGATATACACATAGTTAATTTTCTGTCATTTGATGTCTTATCCTGGACAAGAAAAGTCTGTAATTCTTTATCTCATTTAAGCAAATAGCTGTTGCTGTATCTCAGCCTCATTATAATGCAACCAATCAGAATCTATACGTGATGAGTAATTTATTCAAGATGGAGTGTATTTCGACTGAAACTAATAGCTCCGCACCGTGATGCGAAGCAAACATGCATTGCTACTTTCTTACTAATATATAGTTAGAATATAAGTGAACCAATACCTGGAGTGGTGATTGTGTGGTAGGGTAAAAACGAGTGGATACCGCTAGGTATTCACAGTCATCTTAAAAATATGAATATGTCAACAATAAAGACAACAACACTCAAGTCTTTACCACAAAGTATTTGTTTACTCGGTCTACATGTTTCGCCTAGTAGATAGGCATCATCAGGACAATTATACAAAGAAATATGACAGTGAAGTATGAATCTTGCGGTTTAGCGGTTTAAACTGAAGTGTAAGTTACATAATAGTAGTTATGGTGACGTTATATAAATAGAAAGTGAAAGTGAAAGTAAATTAAAATAGAAAATATATAAATAGAAAAGTTAGTTCTGGAAGCTCTAACAGATTCAACATCAAACCACAGCTTTAATCATTAACACAACTCATAATTAAATATTCACCGATCTACCACTATTTTAATTTCCAAAATGTGCGACGATCATTCACTTCGCACCATTACCGACACAATTGGAAGCAGCAACTCGAGGTTCCCAGAGCGAAGCCAGTTGACTGTACGGAATGACTAGTGATGTCTTGTCCAATTTGGAATTCACTGTCATGATTATTAGATAACCACAACGTACAATACCACCAAAGACCTCCAATGAGATTAACTACACAGAACAGGATAGATGTCAACCACACGAGATGCTGTTACCATTCAAGAAAACACTAACTTTTCTATTTATATATTTTCTATTTTAATTTACTTTCACTTTCACTTTCTATTTATATAACATCACCATAACTACTATTATGTAACTTACACTTTCGGTTAAACCGCTAAACCGCAAGATTCATACTTCATTGTCATATTTCTTTGTATAATTGTCCTGATGATGCCTATCTACTAGGCGAAACATGTAGACCGAATAAACAAATACTTTGCAGTAAAAACTTGAGTGTTGTTGTCTTTATTGTCGACATAATATATAGTTAATTATGATGTTTTATAACCTTTTCCTATTGTATGTCATGTATGTAGACCTCTTTACTTTACAATTAAGTTATGTACACCATTTAAGAACATATATGCTAGAAAATCAAAAACACACTTATCTAAATGTATCACCTATATCAGAGTACATCATTAAAACAAAATCAGTTACCTGCTTTGGCATAGGCCAAAGAAATCTCAGCCAATCTTTTTATGCTGGCATCATTATCAATGCTTCCATCTTTTCTCAGTATACCTGAAAAAAACATCATTCATCTGCTTTAATAGGTTGTTGTAGCATCAAGAGATATACTGTGGGTTCATTAATATTCGTTGAACACTAATTTTCGTTGATTTCGTGGGTACAGGTTCAAAACAAATTTAAATTTTCAACAAATTACAAATTTTCTAAAGGAATGTATGCAGACATTGCAAAAACCACGAAATTAAATATCCACTAATATGCAAGTTTACCTCAATCCAGGAAAATTGGTATTCATGAAAATAAATGAATTCACAGTAACTCACTGTATCAGTTATTTAGTTTTGATATAACCCAAGTTAGTTTACTTGTCTTAGTTGATAAGGAAATTCTACAACAAAATATAGAATAATTATTTGAACTGCAATACTGCTTATAAATACATAATGCAAATGTTATATGCAACTCTGTCAAGCTTAATTCGATTCCAATGTAAACTAACTTTGTGTTGACCAACTGGTGGCCTATAGATGTAGGTTATATGTACCTTTTTTTATTGGGTTGCTGTCTCACTGGTGTTTACCATAAAATTTTATACTCATTCCTTATATGTAGAAGTAGCAAGATATTTTATATTGACAACTTTTGTGAATAAAGCCTCCAAATGTATTGTGAAGAACTGACAAATTTAGGATGTCTCTATTAATTCAAAAAGAGTGGAAAATATGATATTAAGAAAAAAACAATTTAAGTCACAAAGTTTTTTAAAGGAATATAAAACGAAAATAAAAACTAAGTTTTATCATTACTTTTCATAAAAATCAGGGCAATATCTTGAAGATTACATTAAGTAGATGTGGTATGAATGCCAATCAAACAACTCTTCACAAGCAACCAAATAACACAGAAACTAAACACTGAATCAGAATCATATAAAGTATTGGAAAGACTTCAGATGGAAGTGCTGGTTTACAATTTAAATATTTGATTGTTTAAATCAATCATATTTAAACAAAGGAATTGAACAATATATAAATCTTTTCCCATACAAGATGGATTGAATAATAATTGTTGTTTATATACCGGTAACACTAATTTTTATATCATTGAGCATCACAGTGAGTCAGGGGAGACAATTCTCCATTTTCTATCAAATGATTAGCTTTAACTACATAAATAGTTTTATTTTTGGATCAGAACAACTGAACCAAATGAATTTCATACTGTTGTCAACATACCACAATGTCCATGGCTGGTGTATGGACACAGGCACACATCACATGCCACCATTAAACTAGGAAACCATTCTCTAAGCTTTCTTGTAGCTATGATGGCTGGTGTATTTGAACTATCTGCACTGGAACCAGCATCATCCTTATAAATTAACATGCATTTTATTATTTTAGCTTGATTTTAGTAAATATTGCAAGCAGTTCAAATATATATCCAAGGATTTATATCAAAACAAAATCACACTTAATTTATCCTTAAAAGAAAGTAATGTACCGTCCGTGTACACTTATACAAATTGTAATACTTAACAATCAGTGGCAAATATTTGGTGCTTATCAGAAATGAAAATGACTTAAAAAAATAAATCAATTTGATACGCTCTACAAAGTGAATTAACTTAGATGAAGGTTTGAAGATTTGGACTCCTAAAGGAAAAAATAAAGCATGTTCGATGATTTTTGGTGAACTAGGGTCTTTGATATGTTTTATAATTTTTTTAAACATGATAAGGCCACACCAATTTAATTTCTTGTTCTACGGATTTTTGGACTCCAAAATTTGGGGCGAGCGAGCAATTTGAAAATTTTAATAAAAAAATATTTAATTTGCAAATTTTTGAGTCGAAGCTTGAAAAGTAAAGGCGAGCGATTATAATTTTTTTTTGTAAACATAAAATAGTAGGTTTTGACAATATTAAAGCTTGATTTATCACTTGTACTTTGACATTTCTTTAATTTCTGAAGTATTTTTTCCCTGTTCACCAAGAAATAATTAAATCTGGTCTATGTATGTGTGACTGACAATGAGACAATTCTCCATCCAAGTCATAATCAGTTTGGGGACAACCCCTTAATGTTATAAATATCCCTTTTACATGTTTTATGAGGGATCAATATAAGTTATAATATATTTGTTTGTACAAAAGGGCTCCTATTTTCTCAAAGAACTATATATCTTTCTGGTATTAAATGGTCAAAACATGTCCAAGAATTTTGTGTAATATTCCTGGACTTTAACCATGTTAACACATTTACTTTAACAGTTTAATATTATTCAAAATAAGTGGACCCCTCTTTTAGCATGTTTAGAAAAAGTTGTTTAAAATATGGTGTAACTCTTCTCTTTTTGAGTACAAAATTCTTAGTTTTCAAAGGTTTTGTATAGAAGAACTATACAAGTCCTTGGTATTTCAATTTTCTTTTTTACATCAGTAAAATGACCCCTTGTCTGAGTGAGGGCTGTTCTCAACCTGATAATAACAAACACAGGTCAAAGTACGGCCTTTTACACAGGGCTTTGATACAGACCAAACAGCAGGCTATAAAGGATCCCAAAATTATTAGCGTACACAATTCGAACAGGAATACCAACGATTTAATTTATATATCATGTATATCCAAACGGGAAAATACCAATGAACAACATCAACAAATGATAACTGCTGAACGACAGGCCCCTCAATCAATCAGGACAGGTGTATAAACATGCAACGGCTGTGGATAGTTTTGTTTCGCCAGCATACAATATAATTGCAGTTGAAGGCAAATCCTTCAGAAGTTCTTTGTACTTTATTCTAACAACGAACATTTTTTGATAGGGAATATAAGTAAGGGGGAAAGTAACCAATTTTTTGTTCTTCACTGTTATAAATTTATATCGGAGCACTCCCGCTTTGGATAAATAGGTTTCATGCTGAAACAAATATTCTCACAGATATTTACAAAGTGTGGTGGGGTGCTTTCATGTTTAAAATCGTTATATACAGGTTAGACTGATTTTAAAAACAAATGTTGATATCTTATTATAATATTTACAACAACAAAAAACGGTGCGGGAAATGGACATGATTACATTTCCGGATGCGGGAAGCGGGAATATAAAAAAAAATTATAAAAATCTGTTTTGAAAAAAATAGGTGCGGGCGGGTCCGTCGAACAAGGAATCATATTGGTGTGGCCTAAAGTGAATTTTATAAAACTACACAAACAGTTTTAATCATGCCACTTTCTATATGTGCCTGTCCAAAGTCAGAGCATGTAATTCAGTGGTTGTCATTGGTTGATGTCTGTCATATTTGTTTTTTATTTAATCATGTTAATAGTTTTGTCATAAATCAGGCCTTTGTTGTTTTTGTTTTAAATTGTATCACATTTTGTTATGTTGGCTCATTTAATAGCAGACTATACAGTTGTCATGGTATTGGTTTTGTATATTGATGAATGCCATACAGTCACCCATAGCTGCTTTGTTTGGACTTTGTTGGTTAGTTGTCTTATTGATCATTACACATCTCCTTATTTATTATATCTGGAACAGAATGCTCAGCTTTGCAATTCACAAAATCTGGAGAAAAAAAAATGAAGTGGAATGACCAAAGTAGATTCATTATCCATACCTTTGGCAATTTACTCGGAACACCAAATATCAGTACAGTTTTAAGGCCTTTGGCTACTAGTGGTTCCAAGGCATTCTTGAGTGTGTTAACACCATATCTTGATTGGCCAGGCATGCTGGTAATTTCTTGTACAGTGTCATCATCATCTCTGCAAATATATAATTGATTTAAAATAATGATTTAATGAAGGAATCTGATGTTCAGTGGTTGTTATCTGTTTATGTGGTTCATACATGTTTCTTGTTATTATATAGATTATACCGTTGGTTTTCCTGTTTGAATGTTTTACACTAGTAAGTTTTGGGTCCCTTTATAGCTTGCTATTTGGTGTGAGCCAAGGCTCCTTGTTGAAGGCAGTACATGTACTTTGACCTATAATGGTTTACTTTAAAACTTGTTACTTGCATGGAGAGTTGTCTCATTGACATTCATACCACATCTTCCTATATCTATTAATATCTTTCTGACAATTTGCTGCAATGTTGGTTTACTTGCTAGCTCAAAACAAAATTATGTGTATAGGAGTAACCAGATTAATAATGTTATAAAGAGAGAATTATACTTCAGATCAGCAAGATTAAGATTTTTCAGGTCACTAGCTATTTTCTAGTATTCAAACACTTTAACTGAATCACAGTTGAACAGAGAATAAAATATCACAAGTTTGTGATGACATTTAAGTGCATCAAAAATTATGCCCCATCATATCTCACCAACAAGTTTCATTAGGTGTCGGACATAAATCTGTCACCAAGGTCCAGAGCACTGTTAGATAAGGGGGAGCTAACTGATATGTGCTCGAAACCAAGGGACAGGTGGTCAGTCTATTGCTATACTTAATGTTCTGATAGGTATAACTAAAATGCAAGGAAGTTTTTTTTTATTTCTATTTACATTTCTTATCCATATCTTTTAATCAACATGTTTTGATATGTTAATTTGAAGTAAGAGTCCCAATATATTATGCGGCTTTTTCCAAGCCACTTTTAGCTTGGTCACAAATCCATACCCCTTGAGAAGTGTTGTTCGAGGAAACCTCATACTCCCTAATCTAAAATTCCCGAAAGAGTCTGTTCGATCTGGGTTGGATCTCCCTTTTTTCATTTATAATATATATATTAATCATGGGCATTAAAGTTTAATAACCTTATTCAGATATTTATATGGTATAAATTCTTGAAATTCATGTAAACATGGAAATATGATATGTCTTTCTTATTTTATTGATCTAGGTTAATAATTCAGCCTTTGATTAATTACAGAAAACTGTTCAAACACACCTTTTGTACAAATTTTAGCCTGGAAACCTGGCCCAATCATACTCCGTCGATGTAGCGGAGCTAATCAGTAGCCAGGACCCCAGGCTAGTACAAATTTCTACACAGAGTTATCTGCCTTTGCTACATTTCCGGCATGACTTTCGAGGAAGATAACTGACATAAAAAAATTATACTTGTACGTAATATATTATAAGAAGGCATAAGAAGGACAGAATAAATTGTTACTTTAGGTATAAGACGATTTTTTTAAATGTATAATTCTATGTTCAATTGAAGGAGGTGTTGCCTTAGGCTTGCCTTGGCTTATAGGCCTTAGGCTTAGCAGAGTTACATCTCACCAGTACAGTACCTCAGATACCAGTGTCACACCATGATCAATGCTCTTAGGCACTTCTTCTTGTTTCTGTAAATTTTATGCTAAATTATTGGGGGTTTACTATCCCCACGAAAATGGTTCTACCCCCCCCCCCCCCCCTCCCCCATTTGACAGAAACAAATGCCTTTATGATTAAGTCCACATAAATCTCATTCTAATATGAGGCAGGCATTACCTGTGAATGGGGACGAAGTCTGTATCCTACCGTAGTCTAAAATTGGTCATCTTGTCAGTTCGTTAGGTATTTGTGTTTGAACTTAACACACAGGGAAACTACGCATTGACGTCACTACGCTACTTCCGGCGTAGAAAAACAGTGCAGAATACGTTTTTTCTGCACTTTTTGGGTAGAACGATTTGACTTAACGTGATTTAGACGCCATTGAAATTTGAATGTAAACAAACAAGGTCAGAAGGTTCAGTATGGGACAGCATCGTACATTGAGTTACTGAGAAACAATTGTGAGTTACCAAGCTTGACAATGCATGGTAATAAAAAATAAAAGCTAAGTCTACAGAAAAATTAAGAAAAAAATAGCCTTAGGATAACGACTTATCAACACACCTGGATATGATTTATTTTTTTTGTAACTTAAATATTTGTTAAAAAAAAGAAACGGAAATACTGTAACGTTTCCAATTTTGGTTCTGTTGTTAGGGATTTTACTTGTGACGTTATTAAAGTTATGACGTCCTGTTCAATGTAAATAAAGAAACGCAATACATCAGGTTACACCAATTCATATTAAAGACGAAGAATTATTGAAAATGAAATATTGGTATTGTATATAAAAAAGAAGATGTGGTATGATTGCCAATGAGACAACTATCCACAAAAGACCAAAATGACACAGACATTAACAACTATAGGTCACCGTACAGCCTTCAACAATGAGCAAAGCCCATACCGCATAGTCAGCTATAAAAGGCCCAGATAAGACAATGTAAAACAATTCAAACGAGAAAACTAACGGCCTTATTTATGTAAAAAAATGAACGAAAAACAAATATGTAACACATAAACAAACGACAACCACTGAATATACAGGCTCCTGACTTGGGATAGGCACATACATAAATAATGTGGCGAGTTTAACATGTTAGCGGGATCCCAACCCCCCTCTAACCTGGAACAGTGGTATAACAGTACAATATAAGAACGAACTATAAAAATCAGTTGAAAAAGGCTGAACTAATCAGATGGACAAAAATATAATTGTGTTCCTTGAGTTCCTATATTTTACTAGACTACTCAAAGCTTCACGACAACGAGACCAGAAGAAGGAAGTAGATTTCTGCGTTCTGGGCAAATGCGAGAATTGACAAAATCGACAAAAAAAAATGTTTGAACGATTTTCAGTTCATAAGTTCAATGAAAATTACGTGAAATTTTCACCGATTTTTTTTTTTTTTTATTGATTTTTCTACTGTAATAGGGGACTTTGTCCCCATATAAAGGCAAAATTGTTAATAAAACATTTTATAAATTTGCCTCACCACCTTGGTATATGTAGTAGATACTCAGCCAGCAGAAAGCGGTTGAGCAAGGGAAGTACATGTATGTACTTCTTTAGCTGAGTCGGTATATTTCCTGCCTAGTTACACAGAGGTCCCGGGTTCGAGTCCCAGTGGCAGTGGAGACAATGTGATCTTCTCATATTAATCATGCACTCTGGTTACATTTGTTAACAGTTAAAACTTGCAGTTAGATGAATTTCTTTGACTGGCAAACCTGGACTCAATGTAGCTGTCTGAAGTGTGAATCCTGCTAACATGGCTAAACCAAGATTAGCCAGCCAAAGGGTTAAGCGTTGATCTTAGAAAGTACTATGTTAATCAAGATAGCCACCTTTTTATACGACCGCAAATTTTGAAAAAATTTTCGTCGTATATTGCTATCACGTTGGCGTCGTCGTCGTCGTCGTCGTCGTCCGGCGTCCGAATACTTTTAGTTTTCGCACTCTAACTTTAGTAAAAGTGAATGGAAATCTATGAAATTTTAACACAAGGTTTATGACCACAAAAGGAAGGTTGGTATTGATTTTGGGAGTTTTGGTCCCAACATTTTAGGAATTAGGGGCCAAAAAGGGCCCAAATAAGCATTTTTCTTGGTTTTCACACCATAACGTTAGTTTAAGTAAATAGAAATCAATGAAATTTAAACACAATGTTTATGACCACAAAAGGAAGGTTGGTATTGATTTTGGGAGTTTAGGTCCCAACAGTTTAGGAATTAGGGGCCAAAAAGGGACCCAAATAAGCATTTTTCTTGGTTTTCACACCATAACGTTAGTATAAGTAAATAGAAATCTATGAAATTTAAACACAAGGTTTATGACCATAAAAGAAAGGTTGGGTTTGATTTTGGAAGTTTTGGTCCCAACATAATAAGGGGCCCAAAGGGTCCAAAATTAAACTTTTGTTTGATTTCATCAAAATTGAATAATTGGGGTTCTTTGATATGCTGAATCTAACTGTCATGACTGTGTATGTAGATTCTTAACTTTTGGACCCGTTTTCAAATTGGTCTACATTAATGTCCAAAGGGTCCAAAATTAAACTTAGTTTGATTTTGACAAAAAATGAATCAGTTAGGTTCTTTGATATGCTGAATCTAAAAATGTACTAAGTTTCTTGATTATTGGCCCAGTTTTCAAGTTGGTCCAAATCGGGGTCCAAAATTAAACTTTGTTTGATTTCATCAAAAATTGAATAAATGGGGTTCTTTGATATACCAAATCTAACTGTGTATGTAGATTCTTCATTTTTGGTCCTGTTTTCAAATTGGTCTACACTAAAGTCCAAAGGGTCCAAAATTAAACTTAGTCTGATTTTAACAAAAATTGAAATCTTGAAGTTCTTTGATATGCTGAATCCAAAAATGTACTTAGATTTTTTATTATGGGCCCAGTTTTCAAGTTGGTCCAAATCAGGATCTAAAATTATTATATTAAGTATTGTGCAATAGCAAGTCTTTTCAATTGCACAGTATTGCGCAATGGCAAGAAATATCTAATTGCACAATATTGTGAAATATCAAATTTTTTTTAATTAGAGTTATCTTTCTTTGTCCAGAATAGTAAGCAAGAAATATCTAATTGCAAAATATTGTGCAATAGCAAGATTTTTTTTTAATTGGAGTTATCTTTCTGTGTCCAGAATCAACTTAAATCTTTGTTATATACAATGTATATTCACTTTTTACTACCAACTGATAAATTAAAATAATCTTTACCATTCAGTGATAACAAGCAGTTTTTTTACATCTTAATATTTTATGATGTATTTAAATGAGTAGTTATTGTTGCAAACTCCATTAGAAATTTTAATTGAGATTAGTTTTGGAATAAGGGAAAGGGGGATGTGATTAAAAAAATTGGGTTCAATTTTTCTCATTTGAAATTTCATAAATAAAAAAGAAAATTTCTTCAAACATTTTTTTGAGAGGATTAATATTCAACAGCATAGTGAATTGCTCTAAGAGAAACAAAAATTTTAAGTTCATTAGAACACATTCATTCTGTGTCAGAAACCTATGCTGTGTCAACTATTTAATCACAATCCAAATTTAGAGCTGAATCCAGCTTGAATGTTGTGTCCATACTTGCCCTAACCGTTCAGGGTTCAACCTCTGCGGTCGTATAAAGCTACGCCCTGCGGAGCATCTGGTTTTTATATATAAAACTGTCATATTCTAGTTCCAATTTTGTATACTAATTTTGTATTGAACAAACCACAGTGACAGAAGACCCTGTGTACAATGGTTTACTACTTTTAAAAATTTTAATTAATACCTTCAGGGATCTCCATGGCCTGTTTAATGATGGTGCCACGCCATCGTTCAAATATCTTGCGCCATCGTCAAATAACCCGCGCCAACGTTAAAATGTCTTCCGCCATCGTTCAAAACTGTTACCTTTTTTAAAACCCAACGCCATTTTATTAGCAATTATAATCAAATGCATGTAATTGAATAACCCTTAGCCTTTTTGTATTATAATCCAATACAGTTCTAGCGCCTGCGGGATATCCGGATTAAGATGGTTAATCACTTGTACCAGAGCTTGTACAGGTAGATCAACAAACCAGACAGGAGAATAAATATCTGAAGAAAGACGATTTATTTATCGAATTATTCAACTTAGTTTCAGAAAAACTTGTAATAATTTAGATTAAATAAATAAATTATAATCCTGTTACAAAGAAAACATATTAACAAGTCGAACATGTGCTTTTATTTTGACTTACGCAATCAGCATTCCCCTTTTTGAAGAAGTACAAAATAAGATGTAAAATAGTAATGTTATTTCATAGCAAATAACTTGAGTACTGCTGTAACAATCATATAGAATTACTTTAAAAGTTCAAAAGTAAAAACTTAAATATTTACTGTGAAGAAACATCTTAACGGTATCGCAATTCCGAATTCATTTTGTAATTTACAATCAAATTGATACATCCGCGTTTCCGGTTTATATTCAGACTCGAAAGATGCATGTTGCATTGCATCAATTTGCTAGATAAATTCATTAAAAAACTTTTTATTTGTCAACGTTTGCTTTACAAATCTCTTAAATCTTTTACATAACCCTTATTATCCTTTTGCTGTTGCTGCAAATCATCCATACTGGTAATGGGTTCATGACTTGAATTTGACAGTTCCCGTGAAAAATAAGCTCCACATTATTTTTAACCCCCATAACAATTACCAAAAATAGCAAGAAAACTACATGGAGAGATTTATGACAGCTTTTGGTCTTTCTCGACTAAAGGGGAACTATGAAGGCTTGGTATTTGAATGGTTACAAAAGGTAATTAATGAAAATATTGATACTTCTATAATGAAAATTCAAATAAATATAATTTAGATAAGCAAATGAATTAGCATGTTCACCATTCCTTACAACTTTCGATCATGCTACAGTTACACAGTATTGCGTAGCCACGGTTTGTGATGGTGAAAGTTCCTCCATCATTCAATTTTGATTTATGGAGATCACTGACATTTAGCTGTGGTTAATGGATTTTCAAAATGTCTTTGTCATAAGCACAAAAAAGTATTTTTAAAATTTAGGTACATTGCTTGTAAAGCAATAGGTATACATTTAGTTCTTTCATCACCTTTGTACAGTAGCAATACATGTAAATGTAGTTCCAGGTAGCCTTTTTTTTTCTTATTGTGATAATTTTTGAATTTTAGAAATATGTCTAGCAAAATGTCAAGATGTCCACATGTGGTTTCAGTTGATAGTGTTACATGGGAGGAACTTAGAACGAAAAGCAAGGTAAGCTGAATAAAGAAAAAAATACATGTACAATGTACATGTAAGCTGTAGCTACAGTTGTATTGACATGGTTGACGTCCTATTATGAAATTGATTTGATTGATGTTACAAAAAGCATTTGAAAATAAGTCATACCCCCTTAAAAATTTCATATCCTGTGACTTGTGTCTGTTAAATATTTTTTTGTTATTTTAGCTATTTGGCTATATTTCTATCTTGTCTATAGAGCTTCTAAAATGAAAACAATAAAGGTCTGCCATATCTTTGGCCACATCTTTGTAGAGTGTATTCTTTTACAAAGTTTTTTTGCATGTAAATTGAAAACACTAATTACATGAACTAATACAAGTATAATTGTAGTAAGGGCAATTCTGGGGAAAACCTTTTTCAACTGACCACTTTACACTTGTCATGCATTTTATAGGAATTCAAATTGCAGGTATAGAGTTAACAATCCTGAATATTATAATCCAGCACCCTGGTTGTCTGTGAATATTTCAGACATGCAGGTACAAAATGTATCTATCATGTCTATAAGTGGCTGAATAGAACAAAATGGCATTTTGTATTACATAAAATAGGCTAGTTGTCAATGAAACTGCAGGATATCAAAATATGAACAAACATAAGATGTAGACAGCATGGTTTTTTACAAATATTGTTTTCCTCAATTTACATGATTTAAATAAGATATTTCTTTGTTTTATCATTTGGTTACTTTTTTTTCAAAATCTTTCAAAAAGACCCAAGTGGATATTATATACATGATATATAGGTCTTTCAATTAACTATCAACAGATAAAAAAAAGTTCAGTTAATTTTCATGAATCCTGGACTTTTCAGACACTATTTTCTTATCTTACTGTACAAATGTATGTGGTGAGCTCTTTTTTCCAGGGATACGTTATGCTCTTAATATAAAATATGATGTTAATTTTCAATACAATTCTGTTTTACAAATAAAATGTTGTATTTGTAGACCCAACAAGAATGTTTTACCTGCGGTGTGAAAGTCAGCAACCTATGGCTGTGCTTAGTAGGAGCATGTCAACACATTGGTTGTGGAGAATCATCTAAAGATCACAGCTCTGCCCATGCTAAGGTTGTGTTTAATGATCTAAATCCAAATAGTCCTTTCAATGCTTTAAATAAATAGAAAATTGAACAATATCTTAGTATTTTAATTTCAATTTAAAGTCTTCATGATCTTTTACTGTCTGTTGTTATTGTTCATTTAATATTTTCATTTTTAGATTGGTTCAACCTCTATATTTTATCCACAACTAACTATTGGTTAGAATTGATTTTAGAAATTGAGCAATTAAATGTGTATTTTGTAATCAGATTGTGGATGCTTGAAATAGTCCTCTCTGAAAAACTGTCAATTTTACAAGAATGCTGGAAATGACAAAACGTCTTCTAAGAAACATTCACTTGGTCCCAAACACATCATTAGTTTAGTACTTGTTAAATAAAGCAAAATAGAAATTAAAAAAGAAAGTAAATGTTTTAAATTTCAGGACAAGAAACACAGTTTGACCATAAATTTAAGTTCTATGAGAGTATGGTGTTACGAATGTGAAACAGAAGTCCTCCATGACAAGAATATCCCAAGTTTTATGTGAGTATAAACACATATTAATGTTTCTGTATTGAGCTAGATCAAGAAGGGTACTTCTGTCTAATAATATAATCATGATAATATTGATTTCATCATTACTTTTCCTGACGCAGGTATTTCCAAAGATATTTTACTTTTTGTTTCAGATTCATGCATATGTTTGCCTATTTATTGAATTGTGAAAAGAGAACAGACTCTTTGGATTACCTTCATTTATTTTCATAAACGAACATACTATCAAATTGTATGTAATCAAGGTTACCATATAATGTTTAATTTTATACATAAAAGTTTAAAAATGGTCAAGAATTTCATTTTTATTTAATGATTAATATTTGCAGAATTCCTGAAAATTCAGCTAGTATGTTAAAGATTAAGAAAATGGATGATGTGAGACAGGAGTTAAATTCTGTTAATAGTTCACCTCAGAGAAGTTTATCAGGTGGTGATGAAACTGAATCTGAGGATGAAGGAGACGGCAGACCAAGGGGTAAGATACCTTTTTTTACAGTTTTTATGATCAGCCTAAAAATATGCAGTGGTCTGGTTAGCCCAATTTGGACGAAAAACAAGACCCTTGATGCTCTTAAGTTTCAACCTTCACCTCTTAAAACCTGATCAAAAATGTCCCCTGACATAAAATAGCATTTGCTGTCTGTGTGACTCATCACCTTTGATTGTCCATTTGGTATTTCTGCCTTTTATTTTATAATTGTTTTTATACCACTCAATCAAAATGTAGTTTTGACATGTTCTTCTTGGGGCAGAGCTTCCATACAGTCATATTTGCTAGACAAATCTTTAAGTAATATTTTGTCTGAATGAGTAACTAAGAATTAATTTTTACCTTCAGCAACTTTTGTTCTCTTTTGAATACAGGTTTGACTGGGTTGAAGAATTTAGGTAACACTTGTTATTTGAACGCAGCTGTGCAAGCATTATCTAACTGGTATGTATTTACAAAATTTGTATGCGTCAAAAGTTACATTTATTTGTACACTTGTCCTTTGTCATGTTCAATCCTGAAAGTTAGCAGATCGACCTAGTTTAGTGAACCAATTTTATGTAATTCTCCAGAATAAACAGGCACAATACTAAGCAATATTTAATTTGAAGTTAATATGCTAGTTCATTGTTTTATTTTGTTAAGAAGTCCCTTAAAAAATAATATAAAACAACAGACTAGGTTAAATGTTGCCTGCAGATTCAAATAATATATACCTCTGATCTGTATAGCCAAAGAAATAATGGCTATTCCATTGAAATGGGTGTGGGAGGACAGGAATGCACTTTTCAAAATAATGCTACAACCAAGAACCATTTTTAGATAATTTTGCATTTAATAGTAATACAGTAATTGACAAATGCTGAAAAAAGAGCTATGACCCACGTTCAAAAATTAAACCTCCTTTCCTACTGTCCCACATATATTTTAATGGAATAACCCTTATTGAGGTTAATTATATGATGCATTTAGTACCGTAAATGTTTCTTTCTATTTCAGTCCTCCTCTAACAAGATTCTTCCTTGACTGTCAAGGATTTATCAAACCAGAAAAGTCTCCCATGTTATCTAAACAATACCTAAAACTGGTAACAGAGCTGTGGAGCAAAAGGAGGTAAAACTGAAATATATATCTCTTTAATGGGTTTGTGGAAAAACTCTTTATCTCTTTTATTTAAACATTGTAGGGTTAAACAAATTACCTGAGTTTGTAGCAGACCTTTTTTCGTTAGTTTCTAAAAGTAACGGAGCTGTTTGCAAAATAATCGGTTTATGTATTAAGTATAAAATTGAGAATGGAAATGGGGAATGTGTCAAAGAGACAACCCGACCATAGAACAGACAACAGCAGAAGGTCACCAACAGTAAAAAGACCTTTTCACATGAATAGCTGCACTTACAGTGTTATGCCTAGCTTTGGTATTTGATGCTGAAATTCCTCTTATTAGATTTAATCCTGATATCTATGATGAGTTTATTGATCAATTCTTTGTCACTGGGTGATTTTTTACACACCAAATAGACACTCGTTTTGATGCGATACACTGTATGATATTTCATGATACTTCATAAAAAAATAGGAGTGTCTCTTTATTACCTTAAGGAAGCTCGCTTGTCATGTTTTGGAATTTTGGTCAGATTTTCGAAATCCTCTGGTTTTATCCATTTGAATGCCTTAACAAATTTTGCCCAGTGACCCAATTTTTCTTTTACATTTATAATGATAAGCTGTCTGTTAAAGTCTTATAAAATTTTAATTATTTTTTAATAGTTTTTGAGGACTTGAACTTGTCAATAATAAAGCTATGAAAAGTCAAGAGAAAACATTTTCCCGCCAAAATTTCAATGGCTTCTATCTCGAAAACAAGCATGGTGACCTATATATTTTTTTTGCTCTTTTAATTCCTTTATGAATCCCCTATCAATATATGCTAGTGTTATGAAAAGTCAATTACTTTGAAACTGAGAAGCCATTTCCCTTAAGACATTGACTGACACAAATAAACCTGTGATCTTTGTTTCTTATTTCTTGCCACTTTAATCTAAAAAATCATCTGTAATAACGTAAATGTGTTTTTAGATAAGGTTTTTTGCTTGAAGATAACTCTGACAAAATTCTACAATAACATTATCCATGTTATTTTCTGTAGTAATTTGTTTAAGTTAGACCCGTGACTTCATAAGGACAATAAAAGTTAAAACATTGATTGACATGCATGAAGTTATACCTATAGACAATAAGTCTAGAGAAAGAAATATTTGGATTTTTCTAACCACATATAATACCTCCTGAGACAGTAAAAGGTTTTTTTGCCCTGGTATCAACAAACTTAAAGGTAATAACAATAAAATGATATATGCACAAGTAAATGTATATGTAACTACTTGAAACATGGAATCTTTATTTTAGACCCAGTTACACTATTCCTAGTGGTGTGGTAAATGGTATCAAGATAGTTCATCCAATGTTTCGAGGATATTCACAACAGGTGGGTTTTATAAGCATGTTGTAGCATTGTATTAGAATTTCATGAATAAAACAATTGTGTAATGAATAGAATCTAACACAGATATGAATGGAAAATGGCTCTGACTCAGAATTAGTATATGCCTCCTGTTTATAGACTTGAAATTATGTCCTTTATGAAGAACTATTTATTACTGCTACCTATATCTATTTCTAAATTTTTGTCTTATTGTTTGTGAAAATTAAAGATTACAGCCATTCTATTAACTTTGAAAGAATGCAGAGATTAGAAAGACAAGGAAAGGTAAAAAATTATATATGTTTTTTAAAATTAAAAAAAAGCAAAAAATTATGATTTTTGTTTCATTATATTTCATCTGTCAACAAAAAAAGTATTTAAACATAACAGCAATGATAATTTTTCACAAAAATGTATAAATGCATTTTAGGATGCACAAGAGTTTTTAAGGTGTTTTATGGACCAAATTCACGAAGAATTAAAGCAACCCCTTCCTCTTAATGAATTAGACATAGAAGAACAACATGAACAAAGTGATAAAGAACATCAAAGTGACCATGAAGATAAATTTCCGACCAGAACATCATTTCTTAGACATGATAGACAGATGTCTGTTGACTCATCAAATAGCAGTCAGTCAGACGAATTCTATGAAACCTGTGATTCTGTTACTAGTGGAAACACAGCCTCCTCGTCAAATGAAAATTCTGCAAGTATTGAAACAGTTGATACAAGTAACAATTCAAATAAACTTAAAGCTAGTCAAAAACCAAAATCTGGTAAAAATAATGATGAATGTTCTATTGATGACAGTCAAAAATCTAATAAAGAGAAAAAAGATTTTACTAATGAAAGGATAGCCATGACAAAAAATGAAGAAGTGGAAACCAGTTCAGATAGGTGCCAGGAAGTCAGATCACCTTGGATACAGCACAAAAGTGACCCAGACTTGTCAAAAATGAATTCTGTTCCCAGAAGAGGTAAAGTATTGAATTGGAAAAGATAAAAGAGAAGTTTCTTCATCTTAATAGAAATAGGAATTTGTTAACTGATTAGATTAATTGTTATGCCAGCATCATACTTGTCCATCTTTACTTTCTTTCATTCAATAATTGGTGTCCATTCTCTAACTTAAGTTTGCCATAACCAAATGTTAGAAAACTTATAAACAATACTTATTACCACAAAACACAAATAAAGTTTGAATTTGGGTGGAGTCACTTTTACAATTCTAGAGTTATGCCCCTTTATGTTTCTGTTTTGTAACTTAATTATACCTCAACCAAATGTTATGAAACGTATACACAATGCTTATTATCACTAAACTCAGATCAAGTTCAAATAAAGGCAGCGTCACTTTCACCCTTTTTGAGTTATGTCCCTTGATTATGTTATATGCATGCAAGGGCATCAGTGTCCCATGGACACATTCCCCATTCATTTACTAGAGTATTACACATGTTTATCTTGTTTTATAAAATGTTGTTAATTTGTGAACCACCATGCATTAATGTCTAAAACACTTGTAGTTGAGTGCTAGAAGCAAGTGAAACCATTTAATGCAAAACAATCTTTTTGATGGACATTTTTCAGATAAAATACATTGAAATTAACAACCATTTGATGAATGTTTAATTTTGTTTTCAGGGAAGCGGAAAAATATACAATATCAGAGTGTAATATCAGACATATTTGATGGCAGAATACTCAGTTCAGTTCAGTGTTTGACATGTGAGAGGGTGAGGATATATAATATGGGCTTCATTATTTAAGCTTAAGTTAATTTTGGTAGTGTTTGAAACACTAAAAAGATGTCAAAGTAAATAATAGAATATGTATTTCGACCTGTGGAACCAGGTTGTCAATAAGTAAAAGAGAGATAAAAAGATTGAAATTTATTTGAAAAGAGACATGGAAATTAGTGTGGTTATCATCAGTAACCTTGTTATAAAAGAATAGGCTAAATTAAAACTAATATTTTTTTAAAACACTCACAGTTTTGCATTCATATATAGGACAGAGTTTATGTTGACTATTTTTATCGGAGTAACCAATATCCATCATCATGTGTGGTATCATTTTTATAATTGAGCCATTTGAGGTTGTGCATTGTTAATATTTTTTTTGGTCAAAATGCTTTGTTGTATTGGGATAGCCTTTCAAAAGTTTAATATGATTCAGAGGTGGTTCTTTGTCCCTAAACTGCACTATCTATGGCTGCTTGAATGAAAACAACTAAACTTGTACAGAATCATTCTCTTAAAGTGAAATTAAGCACCTCTTGTTTAATTTTTCGATCACCTTGATTTCAGGGATTTCCTTCTTCCATTGACTTTGTCTTTGTGTGCCATTCAATGAATGCCTGTTGGCTTTTGTCTAATATAGTATCTTTTATGAATTTTTCAGATTTCAACAACCAAGGAAACTTTTCAAGACCTGTCATTACCCATCCCAAGTAAAGACCAGATTTTTGTATTACATTCTAATTCACAAGGGAGTCCAATAAAGGGAGGCACCTGTGGGGAGGCTAATCAGAGCTGGATGACTTGGATAATGACTTGGATGAAAAGGTAGTTAATGTAAACAGTCGATGCAATAATAGATGATATCAATGTAAGTGGTGACTTATCACTTCAAACGTCATTCATTTTATTTTTATTCAGTTTATATTTAATATGGAAATTAACATTACAAAAGAACTAATTTATAAATTCAATAATGCACAAAAGTGCACATGTGATGTTCTTTTTTTAGTTTTTTTTTTAATAATTTGTATATCTTTTTTTATAATTTATAAGCTGATTCTATATATTGATAGAGTATAAGTCTTCATTGAAGACGAGTCAATAAAGGAAACTCTACTCATCGAAAATTTCATCAAATTATTATGAAAATATTGAATTCAGTATGTCTCAAAGCATGAAAATTCTGTGGACAATAAATTATGCCTCTACTAATTTGGCTCTGCAAAGTTTAACATGTATTCATCAGTTTAATATAAACATTTTAATGAAAAATAATATTAGCTACATATAGATTCTACCACTGCATTGAGTGTGATACGATATTTATCCACTCGAGACAGTTAAATTTTTAAATTTAAAACGTGTTTTAAATATTTAAAATTTAGCTGTCGAGAGTGGATAAATATCGTATTACACGAGATTTGGTGGTGGAATCTGTTTCTTTAATGATTTTCAATCAATATGCAGACAAACTTATTCCTACTTTACGAATGATCTGCAAAAAGATGTGTTCTTTCTATGTGACGTCATCAGGCATGGTCGCCTTTTTTCATGCCGTCACAATAGGAAATTCAGAGGAAAGCAAGGAAATTCGAAGTCATAATCAGATTTTAACCAATGATGAAATGAGATCAAACGAACCACACATTGATTAAATGTTTTTATACAATTGGTGCAGAAAGGGATAAATTCACGAAGAATTAGAGAAAATAAAATTATCTGTTGATTTTTTTTTTCAATTGGTTTGTTGGACTCACAATAACATTACTGTTATTTTTTCAGTTGGTTTGTTGGACCTGCAATAACATTACAAGACTGTTTGGCAGCTTTCTTCTCAGCTGATGAACTGAAAGGAGACAATATGTACAGCTGTGAAAAATGTAAAAAGTAAGCATGTAATGATATTTATTTAATGATAATATTGTATAAATTAGTTCTCTTCATACTGGTGATTTGGTCAACAATACACAAGTGTTTATTTGACACGTCAAGCTTTGAATTTCCTTGTAATAAGAAAAGCTATTAATAGAATAAACAAGGACCACAAAAGAATGTATTGCTTAGTCATTGTTTGCAGAAATTTCTTTTTGCAAAAATAGAAGGTCAAAGATCCATCTGTCATCATGCCATGACCCTAGAATGTAAACTTCTAAAGTTTGTCATTGACAATTGTATTTGTTTCAAGAGTATATTAAGCCTTTGAGCAGTTGATACAGATAAAACTGAATTTCTTCAGAATTGACGATTTTGTTTATATGTCAGACAGGTGTTGAGTTAACACACATGATATTACAATAGTCTATAAATATTCATTGTAAGTCTTAAAGAATTATCTATTTAGATGGTTTTAATATTTACAATTGTTCTGTTTGAAAAGATTGACTATATCATATGAGGGAATTTCACATCAATAATTATAGCATTGCTGATTTATTAAAAGTTGGTGGTTTTTTTCAGACTCAGAAATGGAATCAAGTTCTCAAGGGTAATGGTATTACCAGAGGTATGTATCAACCATTGTTAGTCCACCTTTTTGAAACTAAAGAATAGTTGTAACAGCTTTACTATTCAAGTGAAAATTTGTATATGAGCAGATAACCCTACTTTCTGTTTAATATTTTTAAAGAATTAAAGTGTGTTGATTCTATATAAAAAAAAAAAGAAAGCAGTTTTAATGTTATTTATTTTTAAAGTGTAGTCAACAAAAGAGGAAAACATTTAATAATATTTGATGTATACATTTTCAGTTAAAAATCTTTATATAAACTGGTAGCAATTCCAGTGTTATATGTATTAAAGGGATAAACTGAGCATATATCTTATTTGTCTGAGTCCTCATTTTCATTTATGTCATCACAGAATACAATTTACTCCCCTTTCTTGAAAACAGATTTATTATGATATTCATTTCTTTAACCCCCCTACAATGTGAATACAAAAAACAAACTACTGAAAGCTACCCACAATTGTATATCTTCTAAGGCCAGAGAAATAATTGATTGTTACACAAATTGTATTACATATTTCAAATTGACTTTTGCCATACCATTTGTCATTTTGTTTTTTAAGTTCATAGTTTTCATACTCTATTTTTCAGATTTTGACAGTTCATTTAAAAAGATTTCGACATGAGTTTTATTCAACAAAGATATCTACCTATGTAGCCTTTCCACTAGATAGTCTTGATCTCAAACCATTTTTACACAAAGGTAATTAGTTTAAACAATATTTATTCAGATAAATCAACATTAAACATATTATACAATGAAATAATATTAAGGATTCAGAAACATGCAATTTGCTTTTACAAATCTGTCTCCCTTCTCACAAAGGTAATTTATTACATGGGGGAAAAAATTATGAGTTAAGTACAAAAATGTTGTTAATGAATATGGAGTATAGTGTTATCCGATTTCCTTTATTTATAAAGATACACCATTGACTATTTATGGATTTTCTATATGTTCACTGATTTTTACATGATTTTGTGACTTTATTGATTTTGGGATGTAGGTCTGTTGGTTGGGCTGGCGGCAGCCAAATGTTGTCCGCGCATTTACTCATCAACCGTTGAACTAAAGCTTTTAAAATTTTAATATGTTGTTACTGACAACAAAATGAAGGTCAAGTTTAATAATGACGATTTTGACTTTTACCATTCTGGAGTTATGGTTCTTGCAAGATTGAAAAATGGTGTTTTCAGTCGTGTCTGTGCTTTTACTAATGAACTGTGCAACCAAAGCTTTTAAAATTTTTATATGTTGTTTCTTATGATAAAATGGGGGTCATGTTCAATAAAGACAATTTTGACTTTTACTGGTTATGGTTCTTGAAAGATTGAAAAATGCTGTTTTCCAGTCGTGTCTGTGTATTTACTCATGAACCGTTCAATATAAGCTTTTCAAATTTAAATATGTTGTTACTGATGACAAAATTGAGGTCAAGTTCAATAATGGAGATTTTCACTTTTGTGAGTTTTTCTGTTCAGGAGTTATGGTTCTTGAAAGATTGAAAAATTGTGTTTCCAGTCATGTTGTTGCATTTACTCATAAACCATTCAACCAAAGCTTCTCAAATTTTAATATGTTCTTACTGATGACAAAATGGAGGTCAAATTTGAGAATGACAATTTTCAATTTCACAGTTCAGCAGTTATGGTTCTTGTGATATTGCCAGGACACAAATAAATGTTTATAAATCCGGTTTGCTGTCGCTCTGCCAGCCTCTTGTTATCGAATTGTCTACTCCACTTTTTATTTATTTTTATCTAGTTAAAAGAAACTACTTATGCATGATTAAAGTTTTAACTTCAATTACAATAGATGATTTGTAGAAAAAATATTTAAATACTGTTTAATACTGGTAGATGTAGTCAAAAATGATACAGATTTGGAATTTAAATAGAAGAAGCATAGTAATGAAAATGTACATGTGACATATCTGAGATTTGATACAAACTGCAAAATAGGCTTCAAATTAAATTAGGTCTGACCTCAATTCTCAACCACCGACCTATGTCATACATTCTCAAGTAACCATATTTTCAATTTATGTTGTGGGGGAAAAAAGGTTTGCTAGGGGTACACTCATGAAATCTATGGTTATAAAAAAGTTAGTCTACACTGGAAAAAAATACTAAGCCATATGCACCCCACAATTTTTCAATATATGCAAGTAGATTATAAATGTCACAAGCTTATAATTGCTGTAACAACCAGTAAAATTTAGATTACTTTGAAATTAATGTTTTAGAGCTGTAGCTACATATTATTATTTCAGACTGTACTTCAGAAGTGACAATGTATGATTTGACAGGAGTTATATGCCACCATGGATCTGATGGATGTAAGTCAATTATATATTTAGATTTTATGGAAACAAATTATATAATTCAAATATTTATAACAAGTCTAAAATTTCCAAACAAAACTTGTTCCGACATGTGTTATAACACAAATATAAAAAGATGATCCATATGGATACATGCAATTACAGCAAATACAGTTAGTAAGGCAGATCCAGCCTTCCAGAAGCTTTTTTAATTTTCAAATTTAAGATTAAAGGTAGTATTTTCCAAAATAAAAGATTTAGCTATTTTCATAAATATATTTGGTACAATCACTATTAAAAATATGATAAAACATATGATTTCGAAACATTAATAAGATATAAGAACACTTTGTTAACTATTGCATGATGTTTACTATTGATGACTTTCAGCTGGCCATTACACAGCCTATTGTTTGAACTATGTAAATGAGCAGTGGTATGAGTTTGATGATACATATGTGACAGAGGTGGACATTAACCAGGTCATGAACTGTGAAGCTTATGTCTTATTCTATAGGTAAGAATATAACTTGATGCAGTATCATTTATTAGGCTGTAAATCTTGATAGTGATGAAAAGCTATACAAAGCAACATAAAAAATTTGTGTAATTAAAGAAGATGTGGTATGAGTGCCAATGAGACAACTTTCCATCTAAGTCACAATTTGTAAAAAGTAAACTATTATAGGTCAAAGTGCATTCTTCAACTCGGAGCCTTGGCTCACACCACACAGCAAGCAATAAAGGGCCCCAAAAATGACAAGTGTAAAACCATTCAAATGGTAAAACAAACGGTTTAATGTAAATAAAAAAACGAGAAACATTTATGAACCACTACAGATCTTATGAACTTCAGACTTTATTTGGAAAATGTTTAAGCCTAAATGTATTATAAAATAAGACACAAACTGTATATATATTATGTACCGTTATGTATAATAAAGAAAGGGTACTTCAAAGCACTTTAGAACATTGACATTTTGAAAGATTATGATTAAAATATTTCAAAAATTTAACTTCCAACTAGGAATAAATGGAAATATGGATCAGAAGTTCTCAATTACTTTTTTATGATTGATTATTTTCTTGCATGTACTTAAAAGTTTTGGTTACAATTTGTTTCAGGAAGAGAAATGATCAAATGGTATCACTTAGACAGAAGGGAATGAGACTGATAGAAGCACAGGAAGTATGTTATCATATAATTGCTTACACAGTGTGCAGTTGTCCTAATTTCGAGAACTTATTGGGTCAAGAAAATTCAAATATCTGGTGAGGCGAAGCCAAACCCAATATGAATTTTATTGACCCAATAATTTCAATATTAGGACAATTGCACACTGTGTAACAAATTCATCCTGTTTTTGTTATATTACATATTATTATATTCAAATTCAATTATTAGGACAATATCAACCAAATATGTTTTATAGATATTTCATCTAAAACTGAAAAAAGAAAAAAAAGAAAAATTATTGGGACAATGGTATAATTCCAATTGACGTAATAAAAAATTGTACTGAAATTTATTAGGACAATATCAGCCAATTGCGAGAAATTACTATAAATCAGGATAAAATTAATTATTAGGCTTCCCTTTGCCTAAATCAACCTGCTCAATTGCTCTGTAATTTTTGTATGAAGGCTTTGAGACTTGAGCAGATCTTAAATTGCACTGTCACAATGTTTGGGGATAAATTATCAGAGATGTTACAATGTGTGAGGAGACGTTATCAAGCTTACTTTTGTAACAGTTATAGGAAGGGAAATATGCATGATAAACCGATTAATGGGATTTGTTATAGATACCATAAAAAACCATTGCATGATTTCAATGTGTTGGAAGTGAAGATAATCTATACACACCAGGCTAGTTAGTTAAAGGGGAAGATTTATTTTGCATACATCAAATACATTTTAGATAATACATCTATTTGATTTCAAGCAGCAACTGTGGAATCTTAAAACAACTACAAATACCATTATATCTTATTCTTTGTTTCCTCCAAGTCATTAACAGTCTTGTGGATGTGACCTTTTAATCTGAATAGAATATGTTCTGGAAAAAACATATATCAAATTAACTGATGTAGAACTGCTGCATCTTCATTACATTGTAAAACTATTAAACTACTATTGCAATCATAAATTAAAATTTAGAAAAATAAATTTGTTTAAAGGGCATATATATTTTGAAAAAGTTTCTTATTGTAACTAAAATGATTATGGCAAACTTTGCATCTATTTTCAGCCAAGTCTGATGCAGTTCTTTATTTCCAAACAATGGATAAACAGATTTAATACATTTGCTGAGCCAGGACCCATCAGTAATCATGACTTTCTTTGTAGACATGGAGGTATTTATTGCTCAGTTATTTTAAATACTGTGAATTCAATATTATTCTTCAGATACCAATTTTCACTGGTTTTGTGGATACAGGTGAACCACAAATTCATATTTTTAACAAATTACAAAATTTCTGTAGGCTTTGTATGCAGAGATTTGCAAAACCCCAAAAACCAAATATCCACGATAAAAAGTTATCCTCAATCCACGAAAATTGATACCCACCAAAATAAATGAATCCACAGTATTTTAGATACGAATACTGTAAATCAGCTAATTATCTCTGGACATTTATTTTCGCAAGTTTGCAAGTAGAATTTGAATCACCAGGAATATATGTCATACTTGGATATAAAAAAGAAGATGCGATTTGATTGCAAATGATACCACTCTTCACAAGAGAGCAAAGGACGCAGAAATTAACATCTATAGGTCACCTTACAGTTGGATGTTCATTTTTATAAATATAGGAAGAAAATAAAAAGACCGATAAAATACATTGCAGCAAATTTGGTTACAAAGACCATAATGTGAAAATAAGTTGTTTTACAAATAATCAAATATTATATTTTTTTTTGTGTTAGACAATGAACAGATATTTTTGTAATCAAATATTTAGAAAGCTATGCACTTTTCCATCGTTTGACCATTAAAGTCTGCATGATGATATCTGGTTTATTATTTTTTGTTCTTTGGTTGGTGTCTCATTGATGTCTTTCATCACAGGAAGAAAATATGTCACAAAATACTTTTGAAAAGTTCATCATCCCCTTTTTTGCTTCCCAAAAATGTCCTATCCTTGTTGGAGAGGAATATGAATAAAGGGTCTAAAATGGCCTTAGCATACCTTCTCCTTAAAACTTTGATTATTTTTGGATTTTTCGGTATATTTCAGGTGTTCCACCTCATAAAGTAGAATATGTACAGGAACAAGCTATACCATTTAATCAGGCACTTTGGGAGTTTTTGTACAGCAAGTAAGATATTTACAATATATCTTTTAGGATAGAATATTTTATTTGTTAAATATTGAAATAATATGTTATAGATGTTATCAACGTCCTTATTTTTTATGTCAAATTGACATATAGTTTACTGACTGGGGCTTATAATGTTACCCTTGTCTTGTATTTATTATTTTAAACCAACATGACTGGATATTATTAGTTACACAGAGTCCTAATATGAGAATATATCTGGTCAATAAAATTCATATCAGATGAGGCAAAGCCAAACACAATATGAATTTTATTGACTCAATAATTTCTGTATTAGGACAATTGCTCACTGTGTAACAAATTTATCCTGATTTTGTTATATTACATATTATTATATTCAAATTCAATTTTTAGGACAATATCAACCAAATATATTTAGATATTTAATCTAAAACTGTGAAAAATGAAAAAATATTAGGACTTTAAAGCAACTCAAAATTTTTTTTTTATTAGGTCAATGGTAAAAGGGAGATAATTCCAATTGACGTCAAAAAAATTGTACTGAAATTTATTAGGAAAATCAAATTGAGAAATTACTCTAAATCAGGATAATTTTGTTTGTCATGCCATTAGATATTGAGTTTTGGGATGTACTTTGGATGACTGCTCAGAGATGAAATTTAGAAAAAAACAAGAATGTGTTCATAGTACACGAATGCCCCACTCGCACTATCATTTTCTATGTTCAGTGGACCGTGAAATTGGGGTCAAAACTTTAATTTGGAATTAAAATTAGAAAGATCATATCATAGGGAACATGTGTACTAAGTTTCAAGTTGATGTAACTTTAACTTCATCAAAAACTACCTTGACCAAAAACTTTAACCTGAACTTCGCACTATCATTTTCTATGTTCAGTGGACCATGAAATTGGGGTCAAAACTATAATTTGGCATTAAAATTAGAAAGATCATATCATGGGGAACAAGTGTACTAAGTTTAAAGTTGATTGGACTTCAACTTCTTCAAAAACTACCTTGACCAGAAACTTTAACCTGAAGCGGACGGACGAACGGAGGCACAGACGGACGGACAGACGAACGGAGGCACAGACCTGAAAACATAATGCCCCTCTACTATCGTAGGTGGGGCATAAAAATGGCTGCCTGTTTAATGACAGGAAGCAAAACTTGATTTGTTACTCAACATTATACACTAAGGAACCAAATATTACCCCAATATAAACAGGCATTATGAAAAAAGTCAGTTTAAATATAAATTCTTTAAATATTTTCAAGTCATAAAAAGTTAATCTCTTAAAATTAAGGTCAACCAAAACATTACAAGAACTTGAATTTAGCTCAGGATTATACACTTGAATATTAAAAAATATATTCCAAGCAATGATTTCATGAATCTTCTGTTTTTGGTCAAACCAACTCATATAAATAAAAAGCATTTGTGCACCATCAGTTACAGCATTTTGTCTATAATCAAATGCATAAAAACTTTCATTCTTGGCTGATAACCTAGATTCTAGCAAATCTTGCATTGCTTCATAAGTTAAACTTTGGATTAGAAGATATATGTGTTTTAAAAACTGTAAATTCAAAATTATTCTGTGTATTTATTATTGCTTTTTTTTAAAAGTACAAAAATGTGAGATTAATTATTGTGATTGTGATTCCACAAAAATCTCCATACATTTATATGTGTCTGATTATATCAGAATGTGAGTTTTTATTATTTCAATACCCACCCATTGCATTATTTGCATAAATAATAAAACCCTCGAAATAATTTCTGAATTAACAGTATCTCACTATGCTATAGATGATGTGTGCATTACTAGTGTTTTTATACGACCGCAAAAAAATTTTGCAGTTGTATATTGGTATGATGTTGGCGTCGTCGTAGTCCGAAGACACATTGGTTTTCGCACTATAACGTTAGTTTAAGTAAATAGAAATCTATGAAATTTAAACACAAGGTTTATGACCACAAAAGGAAGGTTGGGATTGATTTTGGGAGTTTTGGGCCCAACAGTTTAGGAATTAGGGGGAAAAAAAGTGCCCAAATAAGCATTTTTCTTGGTTTTTCGCACAATAACTTTAGTATAAGTCAATAGAAATCAATGAAATTAAAACACAAGGTTTATGACCACAAAAGGAAGGTTGGGTTTGATTTTGGGAGTTTTGGTCCAACAGTTTAGGAATTAGGGGCCAAAAAGGGGCCCAAATAAGCATTTTTCTTGGGGTTTTTTTTTTTGTTTGTTTTCATCAAAAATTGAATAATTGGGGTTCTTTGATATGCCGATTCTAACTGTGTATGTAGATTCTGAATTTTTGGTCCTGTTTTCAAATTGGTCTACATTAAGGTCCAATGGGTCCAAAATTAAATTTAGTTTGATTTTTAACAAAAATTGAATTCTTGGGGTTCTTTGATATGTTGAATCTAAACATGTACTTAGATTTTTTACCATGGGCCCAGTTTTCAAGTTGGTCCAAATCGGGGTCCAAAATTAAACTTTGTTTTATTTCAACAAAAATAAAATTCTTGGGGTTCTTTGATATGATGAATCTAAACATGTACTTTAGATTTTTTGATTATGGGCCCAGTTTTCAAGTTGGTCCAAATTGGGGTTCAAAATTAAACTTTGTTTGATTTCAACAAAAAATGAATATATGAGGTTCTTTGATATATGCTGAATCTAACCATATATTTAGATTTTTGATATTTGGGCCTGGTTATCAAATTGGTCCACATTGAGGTCTAAAGGGTCCAAAATTGAACTTTATTTGATTTCATCAAAAATTGAATTCTTGGGGTTCTTTGATAAACTGAATCTAACCATGTATTTAGATTTGGGATATTGGACCATAATAGGTAAATGTCCAATTTAAAATTTAAGTTTTTAAGTTTAAGTTCTTAGACCACATTCATTCTGTGTCAGAAACCTATGTTGTGTCAACTATTTAATCACAATCCAAATTCAGAGCTGTATCCAGCTTGAATGTTGTGTCCATACTTGCCCCAACTGTTCAGGGTTCGAACTCTGCAGACGTACAAAGCTGCGCCCTGTGGAGCATCTGTTTTGTTCTATCAGCCCAGTTGTATTTAAACTTATTTTATAAAAGCTCTAAGGAATCTATAGTCTGTGAAATAAACTATTTGTGTTAACTAAGTAGGGAAAAAAAGATTCATGTTTGACTGATAAAGTGTAAATTATTTTGATTTGTTGACAGGTTTGGTGGTGGTCCAGTCTGCAATCATTTGTATGCCTGTCAGTCTTGTCAAAGAGAACTGGATCAATTAAAACAAAGACAACAGTTGGAAATGGAAACATTCATTGAAGTAAGTTGCTTGTATATTCCATGTTTAGCTCATTTGGCCCAGGGGCCACAGTGTCTATCGTCTATCTTCCATTATTTCTTAAAACTACTATGCCAATTAAACTAAACAAAAATCATCATTGTGGTATTTTATCTTCAAAATTTTGAAGAGTGTCTCATGATCCTGTTTGACAAACAACATGGTAACCAAGGCTTAAATAGAACATGAAGGTAAAATGATAGAAGTGTCTACAGTACTATCTTTAAAATCTTGTAATTGCTAAAATGTATTTATTCATTTTATTTTAATAGCTGTTATGATAAATTATTTATGTTTGTTTGTAGTTGAATGAGAAATTTAAAGACGAAGACAATCCAAATGTTTTATATGCCATCAGCATGTCTTGGTTCAAAGATTGGGAGAACTTTGTCAGAGGCAAAATGGACAGTAAGTATAACACTATAATAATTTTCACATTGCTTAAAATGATCATGATTATATTCACCCAAATTTATTACTGTGAAGCAAAATTATTTACAAAAACCGTTATTAGAAAACAATGAAAGAATAAAAAAAAAAAAGAATTCCTAGAAAATTTATGAATCAGATAAAATGAGAACGAGATATATTCTACTATACAATTTTTCATATGAGTTATTTCAGACCCACCAAGACAGATTGACAATTTACTAGAGATATATTTTACTATACAATTTTTCATATGAATTATTTCAGACCCACCAGGACAGATTGACAATTTACTAGAGATATATTTTACTATACAATTTACTTGAGATATACATGTATATATTTTACTATACAATTTACTTGAGATATATATCTTTTACTATACAATTTATTTGAGATATATTTTACTATACAATTTTTCATATAAATTATTTCAGCACCACCAGGACAGATTGACAATTCCAGGATTACAAATAATAAGCAAGGTCAGATGACACTGAGGGTCAACTCTGATCATGGGCAGCTATCAGAAGAAATGTGGAAATTCTTATTTAATATTTATGGAGGAGGACCAGAATTAGTAATCAAACAACAAACACCATCACCAGTTAAGACGGCAAGGTCAGCGTCTCCTGTCAGGACATCATGCTCATCTCCCGTCACACGGTCAGCTTCAATGGAAAGCAAAACATCTAGATCAAAGGATTCAGGGATTGAGTCTAGCTCACAAAGATCAGAAAGTTCAGTGAAAGAAGAGACTTCTGAGTTGACTGTGCAAAATGAAAGTTGAGGTTTTTCTAGTCTATTTATGTTGAATTTCAATACATTTGTTATTTTTTATTGTGCATACTTCAAAATGTATATACATTGCAGTATTTTGAAATCCATCTGTGTTCGGATGAAATCCTGTAGATTAAATCACATGAAACTTGTTATGCAACCACACTGATGTCAGTCACCTTATGAAGCTGTCTTTGTAGTTGTAATCTGTATTTATTTAAGTAATGAAGGTAATTGTGAAGTTGTTGGATATGTAAACTCTGCCAATTCATAATTTATGTTAAGTTTGTGAGTGAGTTTGGACAGTTTACACATAAATAACTTCCATATATAAAACTTTTAATTACTTATAATTCCAAAAGAATGCACAGAAGCTTATTTCCAAATCAAAATTACATCAGCACTAATATAACAATTCATACTTTTCATGTCAAGGTATTATACATTTTAGGGTTGTAATGATGAAAACCCATGATATAAGATTTAACATACACCATTTGAATTTGTTTTCATTTGTTTTATAAGGTTACTTTGTTCTAGTTGATTTATTTGTCTTTGATACAAAACAAAGAATTGGATTGCATTTGAAGTTCTGGTCCAGTTTATTTTGGAAAAGGATGAAAAGAAATAATAATTGGCATTTTTCATGTTTTTGATGTTTAACATTTATTTTTCATTTTGTTCCATGATTTTTATAAAAATATCCCTGTCTGTTGTGAAATAAGACTTATTCTAGTATTGTTTAAATTTGTTTCACCAGAGATTCACTAATTTGTGTTGATGTCAGAAGTCCTGTTTTCTTTGAGGGTCTGGATGGGGCTTATAATGGACAAAATGTGTAAAATTTTAAAAGACCAATGCTTGTTTTGTTTTACTCTGGTATGCCATGGACATGTATTTGTCGGTAAAAGCATAATAGAGCTGATGTAATGCCATTATGCAGACTTTAAAGTTTATTTATTAATTTATTTTTTATAAAGGGAGACAAGTTGTACTTTAAATAAGTTTAGATACACAAATGTAATATTGCTATTGAGTGCTCACTTTTAGACAGTGGGATGGGATTTCAATGACAGTTAAGTTTCTCTTAATAGAATAGCAGACTTCTTTTAGGGGAAACTACTTTTAGGGGAAAATAGCACTTTAGCAGATTTTGTTGAATTTTCAGCTAGCTTTCGTCCATTTCTTAATAATAAATATGTAAGACTAGGGAGGTGTAATGGGCACCCTGAAATGTGATGGTCCTTTCCCATAGTCTGCATGTGATGTGAAAGCTAGTTTAAAATCTGCAGATTTGCAATTATTGGAAATTGAAATGAAAAAAATGGTTAACCAAATTATCATTCTGCAATAAGCCTGTTTTAGAGTTACCGTTTATATATTTTAGTTTTATCCATACTTTTAATGTTCATCTCTTTAAACAATGATTGCAACATTTGAAATACAAGAATATAATTCATATTATGTTGAAAATTATGTCCTTTCTTCCAGTTTCATAATAAATGAGAAATCATCCTATTTTTAGTTTTGATTCATATTCTCAATGATATACCTAAAAAACTGAAAAAGTTCCTTCTAACAAACAAATTAACTCCTACATCAACATGTAAACATGGAAAACATTGAAAATATAGTTATTGTAATCGTCGCATTTCAGCATGATAAAAAATCCACTTAGCGTCAAAACATCGCACTTTAGCATGACCATCATGTTCAGATATATATATACATATAAACATTGTGCAAGAATTGATGAAAAATAGCTTTCTTTTTAAAATCAGAATGATTATTTAACATCATCTGCTAAATTTTTATGGAGGAGGGGCTAGAATGGGAGATATATTTATTTACATCTTAATTTAAAAAGATATTGGCTAGCTGAGGTTGTACCATGCTGCCCCTGGCATTATGAAGATAAGTTCTGTGTTTTAAAGTAGGATTGTACATGAACTGAATACATTTAACTTCTGTAAAAAGTGGGTTTCATTTTGTTTTAAATGGTGTTCCTATGTACATTAATATTTAATACTGGATTAGACATCACTTTTATGTCTTTAAATGTGATTTTTTTAAGTTTGAATGTATGTTATTTATTTATTTATTAATTAAATGTATATAGAAATAATGTTTTTGATGTAAATTTATAGGATTGATATATTCCTTGTTCAATTTAGCCTACCCTCAGTTTTACAACTTCAATTTTGATATTATTTAAGGTCCAGTTCTTGTTCATCTAAAACAAAAATCTCCTTTTAACCCATAGCACTAGTAGGAAACAATTTAACCTGAATCTTTTCTATCCATTAATAAAGCATTTTAGAATGAAAAATTACTTTTCTTTTTACAAAATATTTACTTTTATATTTGCATAGTCCATCAAGGAGAATCAATGTGCATCTTCTACATATGTTCACTTTTACGTGAATCTTTCAAGATTTGTTGGAATGATTTTCTGTGGCAATCAATATTCAACCATACACTGCTCAAGTTTTCTTTCAATGTACTTAACTTTTGAGGATATTCTGTATACTTTCCAGAAGATTTTAGCTTTTGTTATTCAAGGTTACTAGAGTAATAAATTTATAAAAAATAGAAATTTGTCATGCCTTGCACTAAATCCAGTTTGCTTCAATTGTTTTACTTAAACTTTACAAATTTAATACCAATAATGATATACAGTCGATTCCACTTAATTGCATACCGCTTAATAGCATAATTCGGTTAATTGCATACTTTTCTCCTGCACAAAACCATTTCCCTTTTATCTAATGTTAAATTGTACGGTTATATGCATAGCCCCACAAGTGGCATTTCGGTTAATTGCATAGAAAATTATTGCCAGCTAGATATGCTTAGTTAAAACTGACGAGATTTTTGACCGGAAACAGCAATTTGTAAGTATATTTTTCTTGAATGCATCATAATTTTTGATATTATTTCACATTTACTTATGTGTTATTTGAATAAAGTTTTAAAACAGTTTCTTTCGTGTTTATATGATTATAAAAAAGCCTCGATGTGTACACAGGTAAAGTTTCCCATATTCTATTTTAAGCCTCGAGGTCATAAAAATGTCAATCAGCTGATTGTTGTAAAAACACAATCATTCTATGATCTTCTATCTCAAAAGGTGTTAATTATTGATTGCATTTCAAACATTGTTCATAGATTACATTTTGGGTGTATTTTAAAAACATTAACGCCTGCTAATTATCGATCATTATCCAATGTGCAATCTCGTAATTTGTCTAGGGGTGATCTACATTTATGTTAAATATTACAGGGCATTTATATATGGTTGAAGAATTTCATACATCAATCTTTCACTTTTAATATTTTTTGAAAAGAACATTAACTAAAAATTATTATATTTTCTCACTTTTAACACTCGTGTACAGCAAATAACCTGTGTAGGGCCCCATTACCTGCTGCTTTGCATATATACGAAACTAACGAGGTTAAAGTAACAGTGTTACATCACTGTGCAATCAGTAAATACTGCATATTAAAGGCAGTTCATTACACATTTATTGTATCAAATGATTATAAACTGTGTAACATTGTTCAACAGTTTGTTTTAATCAAAGCGTAACAATATAATTTGTACATCCGGGTCATAGAAACAAATCTATTTTTAGAACAATTTTATTTTCGTATCTCAGGTAAAGGAAAAGTCGGTACATAAATAAACTAAAACTAAATGTGTTCATAAACTTTATTGAAAGAATAAACAATGAAATAAAATGCATGACACTAGACAAATAACTTTTATTAGAATAAATAATCATTCATGTTGTAAGTGGATTATGGACGTTCATCTTTCTTCAGGATTTCCTTTACTGATCTGCACTATCGATGTTATTTAAATTGTCTCCGTATTTTGGCATTTCGGATATAAGCATACTCCGCTTTATTGCATAATTTCATCTGACAAATAGGCTATGCAAATAACCGGAATGTACTGTACTGAGGACCTGTATATTTTGATGATTTTGGCTGTTGTCGTTCAAGACAAAAACTTTAATGTTGATACTTTCTCCATGGAAACCCTATTGGTTATAAGTTGACAAGATAATATTTGGTGTGCAGTTGTAGTAGCATTTGCACATCTCATTTCTAGAAAGATTGTTTTGCCCTTCATTGACTTTAAATGTTTATCAAATAACAAACAGGTGGATCATATTAGTGTCAAAAGTTTATTATATGATATATGTCAGATGTCTTATCATTATATATCAAAGAATACTACTCAAGTCAAACAGAAGAGCCTTCTAGGCCTTACTAAAGATGTGAGTTTTTCCGTTCCATCATTAGAGACCTTCCAGTGTGTCAAGACGCTTTTAATACATAGTTAAAGACCTTCAAATTTAAGTGTTGAGATGTTCCTTTGTAAAGATCTCACATTGTAAGTGTCCAGAAATTTAAGTTCATTAAAGGTCAACAAGGATCCAAAAATGACTGAAATCATCAGTTGAGATTTTCACAGGAGTTGTTGCCTAACAACTTTTAACTAGCCTTTTACATTTAATATTTTCCCACTCAAAATTATTTTTTGAGCAGAATTCATTTATTGCTTGTACTAGGCCAATTATAGATAAAATCTGAAACCCCCATGTATCACATGTATATGGCACTCTGCCTGGTTCTTATAAAGAGCTGTACTAAAAATACTATAATACTGTGGATTCCTTATTATTTATTGGATCAAGATATTTGTGGATTTTATGGTAAGGTAAACCATGAATTTTAATGTTGAACAAAGAACACATTTTTATGCCCTATTTATGGGCATCATGTTTTCTGATCTGTGCATCCGTTCGTTTGACGTCCATCTGTCCCGCTTTAGGTTAAAGTTTTTGGTCAAGGTAGTTTTGTGTCTACATAGGGATAGTGATCCAGCGGGCATTAACTAACTTCTTAAAAGCTTCATATTTTAGAAGGTGGAAGACCTGGATGCTTTATACTTTGTATATACATTGTAGATGCCTAATGTTACGAAGTTTCCATCTGTCACATGTCCAATGTACTTGACCTTAGTTTCATGGTTCAGTGACTACTTGAAAAAAATGTTAAGATTTTCTGTAATGTGAATTTCTCTCTTATTATGAGTAATAGGACAACTATATTTGGTATGTGTGTACCTTGCAAGATCCTCATGCTTGTCATGCAGTTTTCAGTTGACCTCGACCTCATTTCATGGATCAGTGAACCAGGTTAAGTTTTGTTGGTCAAGTCCTTATCTCGGATACTATAAGCAATAGGTCTAGTATATTTCGTGTATGGAAGGATTGCAAGATGTACATGTCCAACTGGCAGATGTCATCTAACCTTTACCTCATTTTCATGATTCAGTAGTTATAGTAAAGTTTTTGTGTTTTGGTCTGTTTTTCTTATACTGTAAGCAATAGGTCTACTATATTTGGTGTATGGAATGATTGTGAGCTGTACATGTCTAACTCGCAGGGGTCATCTGAATTCGACTTCATTTTCATGGTTCAGTGGTCAAAGTAACGTGTTTTAGCTTTGGTCTTTTTTTCTAAAAGCTATATGCAATGGGTCAAATAAATGAGGTGTATGTAAATATTTTGTGATGTACATGTCAGTCTTGCAGGTTTTAATTGACCTTGACCTCCTTTTCACAGTTAAGTGTTAAGTTTTTTATACGACCGCAAAATTTGAAAAATTTTTCGTCGTATATTGCTATCACGTTGGCGTCGTCGTCTGCGTCGTCGTCAGCGTCGTCGTCGTCCGAATACTTTTAGTTTTCACACTCTAACTTTAGTAAAAGTGAATAGAAATCAATGAAATTTTAACACAAGGTTTATGACCACAAAAGGAAGGTTGGGATTGATTTTGGGAGTTTTGGTCCCAACGTTTTAGGAATTAGGGGCCAAAAAGGGCCCAAATAAGCATTTTCTTGGTTTTCGCACTATAACTTTAGTTTAAGTGAATAGAAATCCATGAAATTTTGACACAAGGTTTATGACCACAAAAGGAAGGTTGGGATTGATTTTGGGAATTTTGGTTCCAACAGTTTAGGAATTAAGGGCCAAAAAAGGGCCCAAATAAGCATTATTCTTGGTTTTCGCACAATAACTTTAGTATAAGTCAATAGAAATCAATGAAATTTTAACACAAGGTTTATGACCACTAAAGGAAGGTTGGGATTGATTTTTGGAGTTGAGGTCACAACAGTTTATGAATTAGGGGCCAAAAAGGGACCCAAATAAGCATTATTTTTGGGTTTTTGCACCATAACTTTAGTATAAGTAAATAGAAATCTATGAAATTTAAACACAAGGTTTATGACCATAAAAGGAAGGTTGGGTTTGATTTTGGGAGTTTTGGTCCTAACAGTTTAGGAATAAGGGGCCCAAAGGGTCCAAAATTGAACTTTGTGTGATTTCATCAAAAATTGAATAATTGGGGTTCTTTGATATGCCGAATCTAACTATGTATGTAGATTCTTAATTTTTGGTCCCGTTTTCAAATTGGTCTACATTAAGGTCCAAAGGGTCCAAAATTAAATAAGTTTGATTTTAACAAAAATTAAATTCTTGGGCTTATTTGATATGCTTTATCTAAATATGTACTTTTATTTTTGATTATGGGCCCAGTTTTCAAGTTGGTCCAAATCAGGATTCCATATCAAGTATTGTGCAATAGCAAGAAATTTTCAATTGCACAGTATTGCACAATAGCAAGAAATATCTAATTGCACAATATTGTGCAATAGCAATTAGGCCAGGGTTTTTTAATTTGTTGGTTTACGGATTTTCCCCATGAAAAAGTCGGGTCGGTCGGTCGAAAAAAAAAAGAAAAAAAAATATCTTTCAAAACAGAAAAATATGCAAAATAAATATCTTTCTAACAATATGTTTGTTATGCTATTTTGTCATCATTTCTTAGATTTTAGTTCGATGAAATTTTATTGCTCAGCTGTCATCAACATCGCAGGACATTCTAATAATTTCCCGTAAAAAAGGGGTGCACGGACAAAGACGAAATTAAATCGTCATTTCACAAACAAGAAAAACAGATTCGCGTAGCTCTTAATCAATTCCAGAAAACTTGGTGAATTATGATATTCAAGCACAAAAACTGACAAAGAAAAAAAATGTAAAAATGTCGTACGAAAATAAGTTTCAACACACGTGTCAAACATGTAATAGACTCGTCCACGAGAAAAACGAAAATATCGGGTTAATCTGTTGTCCTGCATTCCCATTTTTTTTATCCAAATGGACGATATTTTTTTATTATCTATGAAACAAGAAAATACCAAATGATCATTTAATATTCAGTACTTTTACTTGATGTCTTCCACCTGTCCACATTTGGACAAGTCTATTTCTATCAGATGATGCATTTTACGGACTGATGACAAATATGGGAAACGAACTTATTGTGTAATTGGTTATAAACACAGGTTTCGTTTTGCAAAATTATTTGCGCAATTGACATTTCAAGGTCAGATATAATTGATTTGTCTATTTTTAGAAATGTAAACTTGAAGTTTTATTTTTTCACTACAGAAATTGTTATCAATTTTGTTAGTGATTAATGCAATCATTTTATAAAAAAAGAATATTTTAATTATTTTTCAGGGATAATGCATTTGTTAGGGTCGGCGGGAATGAAAAAGTATGAAAAGTCAATTTTATTTTTATTCTGGAAATCGGCAAAATCGGGTCGGCGGATCCGTAAACCAACAAATTAAAAAATCCTGGCCTTAATTTTCAATTGGAGTTATCTTTCTTTGTATAGAATAGTAGTTGATAATATATGTTGGAAATTTGCCAGACATGACTATGATGTCATTTTCTATTTTTATTTGCCAATAACTTTATGTAAATAACTTCATTGGAAATTTGCCAATATAAAATGTTGCTGATGAAGCTTTTTTTCCTTATCTTATCTAAAATGTTTTTAGATAATGTATGTTGGACATTTGCCAGACATGACTATGATGTCATTTTCTATTTTTATTTGCCAATAACTTTATGTAAATAACTTCATTGGAAATTTGCCAATATAAAATGTTGCTGATGAAGTTTTTTTTTTATTGTTTTATACAATAAACAATGTATATTCACTTTTACTATTAACCAATCTTTACCATTCAGGAGGCCCCTCATGGGGGGGGGTCCTAGTAATCACATAATCACCATTTTTTTGCCAATATAATCACATAATCATTAAATATTTGCTTATCTTTAGTAATCAAATAATCATAAACTAAAAATACAGTCCTAGGTAATCAAATAATCATGAAATATTTGGCTTAATAATCAAATAATCATTAAAAAAACGGCCAAGTAATCACATAATCAAAAACCCCATGAGGGCCCTCATTCAGTGATAACAAGCACTTTATTTTACATTTTAATATTTTATGATGTATTTAAAAGAGTAGTTATTGTTGCAAACTCCATTAGAAATTTGAATTGATATCAGTTTTGGAAAAAGGGAAACGGGGATGTGAAAAAAAGGGAGGGGGTTTAAATTTTTCTCATTTCAGATTTCATAAATAAAAAGAAAATTTCTTCAAACATTTTTTTGAGAGGATTAATATTCAACAGCATAGTGAATTGCTCAAAGGCAAAAAAAAACTTTTAAGTTCATTAGACCACATTCATTCTGTGTCAGAAACCTATGCTGTGTCAACTATTTAATTTTAGATTTAAAAAGTTTGAAGAAGAAATCTTTAATTGATTTGTAAAATCTTGACATTTGTTTTGTGTAAAAAAAAACCATGTAATGTCAAAAATTTGATCACAATCCAAATTCAGAGCTGTATCACGCTTGAATGTTTTGTCCATACTTGCCCCAACTGTTCAGGGTTCGACCTCTGCGGTCGTATAAAGCTGCGCCCTGCGGAGCACCTGGTTGTGTTTTGGTCTGTTTTTCTTTTAACTATAAGCAATAGGTCAACTATATTTGTTGTATGGAAGGATTGAAAGCTATACATGCCTGCCTGACATGGTCCATTTGACCTTGACTTCATTTTCATGGTTCATTGGTCAATGTTTAGTTTTCTTGGTTAAGTTGGTTTCTTAGAAACTATAACCAATGAGTCAAATTTATTTTGGGTATTGAATGATTGTAAGGTGAACAAGTATTTCTCGTTTGGTTCAAATGACCGTGACCTTATTTTCTTGGATCATGTTAAGTTTATTTGATAGTTGTAGTAAAGCTTTATATTCAGGACTATCAACATAATGTCAATGGTTAGTAAAGAAGGCGAGACATTTCAGCGTGTGCACTCTTGTGATGAAGTTGAAGTCCAATCAACTTGAAACTTAGTACACATGTTCCCTTTGTTACGATCTTACTAATTTCAATGCCAAATTAAGAGATTTTACATAATTTTCAGGGTCCACTGAACATAGAAAATGAAAGTGCGGATGGGGCATCTGTGTACTATGGACACATTCTTGTTTTATTATAAGCCGGTATAAAGACCTTGGCAAAACCTGGAAATCAAATATCCATAAAAAATAAATGAATCAACAGCACACAGAAATTTAAACACGATGAAAATGATCAGCAGTTTCTGTGAAAGATCTACAAAAAATGCTTAGACTTAAAAAATCCATTGATTTAATAAGATTTGTTGAATAAACATACATCAATGAGACAGCAACACAACATCACAGAATACCCAAGGACTACAGTATAGGTCAGCAAAAAGTCTTAAATAATTGCCAAGTTTTGTATGAACAATATGAAAAACTTTGTACAAAGCTTTATATTACAGAAGAAAGAAGACCTAGATGCTTCATACCCTGTATGAAAATACCTTATGTTCTTTAGTTTTCATAAGTCATGTCCATTATCCTTGACATCAGTTCATCAGATAACCAATTTGTGGTTAGATTTACTTATGGTGGTGAAATTGATACAAGTTTAATAGCAGTACAGTTTATTGGTCATTGATTATGGTATGTAGTCTCAAGGAAATTTAGATGACGTGAGCTATATATGGGTCGTTTTCAAAAAATGTCGAATTTTCAGTACACCCATGCTTACTTTTTTATTTCTAATGGAAATTTCAGTTGTAATGGTTTAAATGAAAGCTTGTCGGATTTGTGATTCAGAACATTAATAATAAACACACCTTACATCTATTTTGATAAGATTAAACTGCATTTAAGACCCATTTTTGGGGTATTTGTCTGCGTACAGTGTCAGAAAAACACATTTCAAATGATTTTTTTGCGATTTTCTGATCGTCTTGATATCTACAAAAGGGACTTTTTAAGAACGTTAAATATTATTCTAACGAAAATTCGTAGCTTCTATATCACTGTATGTAACATATTATCTACAAACTAAATTGAATCTGCGTACAGGAGGTTCATGTCTTTCCTGTTACCGCTACTTAAATCAGCCGTGAAATTAATCTCCCTATGAATATTGAATCAGTCAGTGTTGATTTCAAAAGTGCAAAGTAATCTTTACATTTAAAACGCCTCGTTTCTTGAACGACAGTGTAGAGAAAAGAAATTTCAAGACATTTAGTGAAAAAAATATAGCGTACTTTTTTTTATGTCTATGCTGTTACCACCAATTTTGATTAAATACACCAACAGTATATTTGTAAAAAGTGCAATAACGTGTTGGAAACCAAATTCACAATAGAAAAACATAATCACTTCTCCAAAGGGAGTAGTTATTTCACAACAGCAATCAAAAACGAAGAAATTTGTCTATCCTGTTATGTCTATCCTGTTACTATGGTTGCTATGGTTACAGTAACAGCATAGACAATTGTAGACAAAAACGTCGTTAATTTTTTTATCTTAACATATAGGTGCTAAACGAATGAAATATTTCGTTGTTTGAAGTCATCTTCAGGTTATAACGTCTTAATCTTCCCAATTAAGCATTCGCAGGTGCAATACTGATATCGGTAACAGGATAGACAAAAAGGTAACAGGATAGACTTTTATATAGTAATATATCAGAAACGTACGTTCCTGTTACCAATGAAATATAGAGAAAAGTAAACTAACTTATGAGGGATTTACTTGATGTAGGGTTTATTTGAAAGGGTGAAAAAATGCCGAACAATATAAATTGCTATCTTAGACTTGCATTACTGGTGCTAATTTTTACAACCTTTGAAAACCAATTTTTAGAGGCATTTTTCAGTACAACCTGGAAAATTGGCAAATTATCTATTATATTACAGAATGAATATATATAGAAGTTTATTCTCTTGAAAACCATCTAATTGTCTACGTAAAACAAGCTTAACATTTTATCTTAACCTTTTCTTAATAACCCAAAATTTCTTTTGAAAATGGTAACAGGATAGACAAAATAATGTACCACCGATCAAAAAATGTTATAACATATTCTTGTATGACATCATTAAGATTGCATCTTTTAATATGTTGTTCTTAAAGTACTGTTTGTTATGATTTGCTTATGTAGAGGGTTGTTTGAATAAGTAACTTTTAATAATTTTTTCAATTTCAAAATTCGACATTTTTTGAAAATGACCCATATGATATATCGATTATATCATCGTTGAGAGGGGGGGAAGGACCTTTATCGGGACTCCGGGATCAGGTGTTTTTAAACTCGGGATTTCGGGATCCGGGAATTCTTTTTTTCGAATGTCGGGATGGCGGGATTTTAATTTTTTAAATTCGGGACCTCAGGATTTCATGTTTTTAAGTTCGGGACTTCGGGATCAGGACCCTCCAACCCCCCCCCTCATAGTTGATAAATGGTATGCTGCTATTCACAACAGGAAAAACTCTCCTTTTAGAAACTTAAATCATAACTCTACAGCAGTTACAGCTCTGATCTGCATGCTATAGAATAAAGAATCAATAAATAATCCTAAAATTCAACAATTGACCACAAAACACATTATAAGTTAATTATCAGTATTATTCAATCACAAGTTGAGTATCTAGAGAATTAAGTCATTGATGTACAATTTATGTTTATTGGAATATTCAACATCTGATGAGTAACTCAAGAATATGTCCATGGGACACAGATGCCCCAGCTTGTTAATATATATATACAAGAAATTCACCAAACTCACCAAAAATTCAAACTTGTACTGTGTTTTGTGGTAATAAGCACTGTGTATAACTATGCTGTAAGTTTTATAATGTCGGTTGCAGCAATCTAAAGTTACTGTGTGGAAACTGCAAATTTAGCTTCTTTCTTTCTTATTTATGAGGGACATAACTCAAGAAAAATGAAAAAATCCATCCAATTTAATACTTGATCTGAGTTAGGTGGAAAGAAATTTTGGAACATATGAACATATGGACATACAGACAGACAAGGGTAAAACTTTTTGCCCTATCTGCCACTGGGGGAGCACAAACATTTATACACCAATGCAAGTTCAATATAAAGTAATAGATTACAAACTCCACCATTTTAACCATATTAACTGATAAAAAAATTTGTTTCAGAAGACGAAATATCTTTCTAAAACCAGATATGAATATCTTCTTTCTCCAATATTTTTATGAGGTATAGCAATGAGACAAATCTGTTGTGTGTCAAGAGGAATTCAAACATGTATGTAGTGTAGAAAAACTGAAATTTTGGACACAAATACAACTGTTAAGGTCTTATTGTTAATCTTTTTATAAGATTTTAAAAGAGAGGCCATACCAAAGGGACATTCATCTCATCAGCTAAGAACTATCTGACAATTCCATGGCAAAAAAAACATATGTTGAAAAGCTTCGTAACTGAAACTTTGGGAGAAAACATTGTAACAGAAATGTGTAAATATTTTAAGTTATTACTAAGTGACCACATAACCATGTGCAGCAGAAAAGAAACTGTACCTGCCATATGTTTATACTGTTCAAAGAAATATTGCAGACAGAAAAAAAAATATAAATGAGGTAAACAAAGCATCATTAAAAGGAGAAACATGTCTCATTGGCACTTATATCAAATCTTCTTATATTTATTATGTAAATGAGTGTCATGAGTCTGCAACCCATCAGCATAAAATTATAAAACATACACAACTTGATTAGATATCAGATCTATATACACATATATAGTTCAAAGAAATATAGAAAGGTCTAGTATAGGATAAAGTACAAATATTTTACTATTAATTAAATATTGTTAACTCAGATAACTGTATTTTTATTACACAAAATTTGTTGCTGTTTTACATTTACTTTATGCTTTAACTCATATAAAACTGACATATAAGTACCTTTAACATCAATATATTACAAAACAATCAAGGGTTTCTAGTTTCAAAACTTTGTACATAAATTAAAAAACAACCTGATATTTATATTGTAGTAAGATTATCTAAAATGTATATATTATGTCATAATTTTGCTTGAACAAATGTGTGTTGATTCTGTTGACAAACATCAATGATCTCCCACTGCATTCTTTATTCATCAGCTCATTTCTTCATCCATTTCTTTGGCTAGTTCACTAAGTTGTTTCATGACTTCTACTGGATACCTACAACTAGTCATACGGACATTCAAATAACATTGAGACAAGCAAACCAGACGATCCTCCTCAAATTTGTCATGATGTGCTTCTAAAAACTTTTTCCTTTCTCTCCATTCAGTATTACTTTCATAGGGAGTTCTGTATGTTTCCACATCAAAGGTGTCTTGCATTTTCTGAAAATAAAAATAAAAGCATCAGTGGCAGATCCAGAGGGGGGTTCAGAGGATTGGGATCACCTGCTTTTGTGAATGGTCAATGCATTTGAATCAGTGGCGGTTCCAGAACTTTTCCTAAGGGGGGGCCCGCTCCAGTCATGCTTCAGTGATTCCCTATATAATCAACCAAATTTTTCCCACGAAAGGGGGGCCCCCTGGATCCGCCTATGTGAATAGAAACAAAACAGTTGGAACCCCCTCTTCCTTTAATCCTGGGTTGGAAACCCACCTTTAAAAAATTGCTGGTTCTGACCCTGACTGAGCAATTGTACGTGATAAATGAATCATGTTTTTCAAACTATAGACTAATAGTATCCACAGGCGGATCTAGGGTGGGGTCTTTAGTGGGAAAAATTTGGTTGATTATATAGATAATCACTGAAGCATGAGTGGAGAGGGCCCCCCTTAGGTCAGTCTGCGGGCTCTGGATCCGCTACTTGTATCAATCAGTTCAATTCAACTGACATCAGATATATATATATATAGTACATTGTAGTGTAACATGTGTAAGGACAACATTAGCAGTCTGAGAAACGCAATGTAAAAACATTATGGCCAAGATGTAGGATCATAAGTTCCCATTACACATAACTGTACATATATAGAGCAATATAAATGTATATTTAGATATATGTTTAAGTTTATAAAAAATATCAAAAACAAAATCCATGTATAAGAACAGATAAAAACAATATTGAAAGATTTCATTATGTTCAGCTTTTATATTGATAACCTTTAAGAATAAGTTAATTGAAAGATCAATGAGTTTACACTATCCATATTTAAATTTACAGGCTTTATAAACAATATCCCTAAAATTTAGGATGCGATACTCTGTTAAAATTTATAAGAATTCTACAGTCTGCAATATACTTCTATTTGTAGTGACCACCTTCAACACCATAGGCGGATCCATGTGGAAAAACATGATTTATTTATCACGTACAATTGCTCAGTCAGGGTCAGAACCAGCAATTTTCTAAAGGTGGGTTTCCAACCCAGGATTAAAGGAAGAGGGGGTTCCAACTGTTTTGTTTCTATTCACATAGGCGGATCCAGGGGCCCCCTTGGCCCTTTCATGGGAAAAATTTGGTTGATTATATATCCTACCGTAGTCTAAAATCGGTCATCTTGTCAGTTCGTTAGGTATTTGTGTTGGAACTTAACACACGGGGAAACTACGCATTGACGTCACTACGCTACTTCCGGCGTAGAAAAACAGTGCACAATACGTTTTTTCTGCACTTTTGAATAAAAAAACATTCCTAAAGGTAAGTTTTCGTTGTTGTTCTCAATTATTGCTAAAAATGCCAATTTTCTAATGCCTGTTTCAATCCTGACTTCCGAAAGTCTAAAAACATTCTAGAACTTTACAAAATACCACTTTCGGCCTCCATTGCTTTGTGTACATTCCATTCAGCGTCATCAGTCTTGTGGCAGGCAATACAGGTCAAGCAAATCGTATTTTTAGGAATTTTAAAATGACATGCTCCTTACGTCTTTCGCGATTTTCCCGCGAAAAAAGCCCAACCAAAATGAAAGGAAAACTATATGAAAAAACGATGCCCATGCCATAATTTTGTACATTGATATAGAGAAGGTTAATAAAAAACAATTTACATTTATTTTTCATAGAATTTTTTTTTATTCATTATAAAAAGATCGATATTCTGACCATCATGACTGTAAGTAAATATTCATACGAAATTCCATTGATGTCGAAAGGGATGGCAAAAAATGAGGTCTCCTGTTGAATAAAACCCAAAATTATTGCAAACTATTTTAAAGCAATATCCCACAAAGAAATAACGTAATTGACGTAGACAAAAAATCCCCTAATTGACAGTAGAGCAATTTGATTGGGTAGAACGAATTGATATCACGTGATTTTAACGCCATTGAAATTTGATTGTAAACAAAAAAGGTCAGAAGGTTCAGTATGGGACAGCATCGTACATGAGTTACTAAGAAACAATTATGAGTAACCAAGCTTGACAATGCATGGTAATAAAAAATGAAAGTTAAGTCTACAGAAAAAATAAGAAAAAAATAGCCTTAGGATAACGACTTATCAACAATGATCAACACACCTGGATAGAGAATCATTGAAGCATGACTGGAGCGGGCCCCCTCTGGGAAAAGTTCTGGATCCGCCACTGAACACATTGGATTAAGGGAACATGGGTATGAGTAGTCTAAATAATGAGGTTGGAAGGCCTCATAGAAAGAAAAAAAAATAATAGCCTCCCATCATTATTTGGACTAGGTGCTTGTGGAAGCCGGAATCGGTATGTAGAAACAGGTGGAGAGAGTGCTTGAAAGAGGATTTGATTGAAAAAATCGTTTCTACGAATTCATACATCACTGGCTTTAGAATTATGCTTTGGTTTGAGCGTTCCGGATGCAGGTCCAGAAAAGCTCGACGCACGAAATTTAGAAGAACTTTGTTATTTTCTTTTGTATAAATGCTAGGACTAATACTACTATTATTCCAAGGTATATGTAGTTAATGAAACATACGTTAGTCGTGTTCAGGTATATCAATCGTGAAATTGAACGATTTTAATCTTTCAGTCTTTGTCGTGCCGGCAAATCTTCTTACGGCCCGGTACGATTTGAAAATTACAACAGATGTTTCACTTCCCGGTCTCACTTATTAGCGACAAGAAGCGTCAAGAAGCGACAAGAAGTGACAAGAAAACATTTTATAATTTGTTTTCAAAACTATCTTTCTACAATTTATTGTCCAGAAAATACATACACAAATTGTGAAATACAAAGAACTGAAATCTAACAAGAGGAAAACAAATTAAAATGTGAATATTTTTCATCATTTTATTTAGTGTATTGCCTCATTTAATGATATTTATCATGTTTATGCATATTGATTGAAGTCAAGATTAAAGGAAAACAATGACAATCTTGGAGTCTTCAACAGGTGTTCACTAGTCTATTTACAATGATTGTATATTCTGGCGCGTGTAATTGTATTATAGTCTGACACGTGCACAAAGTTGAAGGTGTGATTTGGATGTTATTGTAGCAATAAAACAAGGGACACACGCCTCGTTAATCTCATTTAAGGTTCTACATTGTGTATTAATTTTAGGGTGCAGCCACAGCTAACGTTGGTCCTATCAGGAAAATGAATTGTTCAGTTGGAAAGGAAATAATATTTCATGTTTTTGTTTAAATAAACCCTTTAAAGGAAAGGTGAAAAATCTTTGTTTTTATTTTCATTTTATAGCGTGTGCATTTCATTTGCTCAAGGATTACAAATGTTTAATTTTTTCATCTATCAATACTGAGACTGCTATAACACATAGTAGTCTCAGATCAATATAATAATAAAAATTATCCCTCAATTTATTTCTGTCCGTGTATTAAAAAAGACTAAATGCATATTTTTTTTATATGTAATAAAAAAAAAAAAAATTAAATGTTTTGTTGTCCCGAAATAGCTTCTTGTCGCTAAAATTATTCTCCTTGTCGCTTCTTGACGCTTCTAGTCGCTAATTAGTGGGACCCTCACTTCCGGTTGAGAGAACGAAAGAGAAAATACACAAAAATTATAGGCCTGTGTAATATTTATACACACCTTTAGAAAGAGATAACGAAGATTTTACCTTTTGGAGTAGGTTTATTGTTTGAATTATATTGATCTTAATGTGTGCATTGTCATGCCGCCAAATGGTGAAATACAGAAAGGGAGCGAAAGATACCAAAGCCACAGGCACTTGTTTTTACCCATGGGAGATCATGATTCATGGGAAGGTCGACTATCTCAGGGGTGTGGAAATGCTATGCCCGACTCGCCCGACTCGTACATTTTATCACCCGGTCAAGTAATTATTTTTGTCTTGGTTGCCCGTGGACAAGAGAAATAATATGGGGACGAAGTCCCCAATTACGGTAGAAAAATCAATAAAAAAAAAAAAAAGAAAAAAAAAAAATAATTTTGCGCAGGTATCTGTCTTGTTTGCATGAGACTTTGAAAAAAATTATATTTATCAGTCTAGTAAAATATAAGATTGGATCTCAATACAACTTCAATTTTAATAATTGTTTGATATGAAAAAACGTTACCTGATGAAAGCGTTTCTTTTGTTTACATCGAATATGACGTCATAACTTAAAGAACGTCACAGCTAATTCCCTAACAACAGAATCAAAATCGGGAACGTTACGTACGGTATTTCGGTTTCTTTTATCAACGTGATTGAATTGAAAAAATAATACATACAGACTTCGTCCTAATTCACAGGTTATGCCTACCTCATATTATACAAGACAAAGTTCAAATTCAGCAATAACATAGGATTAATTTCAAAACGTATAAAGATGTTTACTTTATGTAAAAGAAACCAATAATCCGAGAGTAAAAACATATTTAAGTATAAACATTAATGTTCATGACAATAAATATTACATAACTCCGGAAATAGATCGATTACCAAAATGAGTAAAAATAAGTATGCAAACCCGAGTCGCGTAATATTGCACATTGTTGCATTGGTTTTGTCCATTGACCCGGGATCGTCGATTATGAATAGAATAGAATAGAATATCTTTTATTTCCATAAGAGGTACCATCAAGGGGCATAGTACATATACATATATGACAATATAAAGTTATAATTTACAAATACAATAAAGCAGAACAACAAAACAGTATGCTAAAGTTAGACATTATAAATATTGCTAACAGTGTATCCCAGTGTTATAGAATAAATGTTTACTCCAGGCAGGTGTTTTGATAAGAAATAGCTAAGTTGTTTCAAAATATTAATAGACTCACAGTTTAATAACCAAATAAATTTATTGACCATATCTAAGGAGTAAAATTTTTTACATTCTTTAAATATCAGATCAAATAACAGGTCTCTATCCTTAGAGTATACAGGACATTCTATAAGAAAATGAAGTTCATCTTCCACTTTATTTAAATTGCATTTAACACAAATTCTTTGATGAACTTCTAATTTGGAATATCTCCCAGTTTCAAATTTGAGTCGATTATGTTTTATCCACTATTCAATGGAAGTGTCATTTCTTAACATTTTGAATCGAGATTCAGATTGATGAATACTTTTAAAATAAAACATCAGGCAAGCAAGACAAAAAGAATGACGAGTCAAGTCGAAAGCATGAAACGCAAACGGAGATGGTCAAGGTGTATATAAAAAAAAATACGGAAGCGAGAATATCAGACATCGTGAATATCAGATTACCCCTAAGGCCCTTGGAAAGAAATTCAGATAATAAGTTTTCTTTTTGTCTTATTTATAGATCAAAGGCAACCTTATGTGTTGTCTAAGTGGTAAATAGAAGTGTTCAACTACCAAGAAAAAAAAAACAAGTGTAAAATTGAGAAAGGAAATGGTGAATATGTCAAAGCGACAACCACCCGACCATAGAGCAAACAACAGCCGAAGGCAACCAATGGGTCTTCAATGTAGCGAGAATTCCCGCACCCGTAGGTGTCCTTCAGCTGGCCCCTAAAATATGCATAATAGTACAGTGATAATGGACGTCATACTAAACTCTGAATTATACACAAGAAACTAAAATTTAAAATCATACAAGACTAACAAAGGCCAGAGGCTCCTGACTTGGGACAGGCGCAAAATTGCGGCGGGGTTAAACATGTTTATGAGATCTCAACCCTCCCCCTATACCTCTAGCCAATGTAGAAAAGTAAAAGAATAACAATACGCACATTAAAATTCAGTTCAAGAGAAGTCCGAGTCTGATGTCAAAAGATGTAACAAAAGAAAATAAATAAAATGACAATAATACATAAATAACAACAGACTACTAGCAGTTAACTGACATGCCAGCTCCAGACCTCAATTAAACTGATTGAAAGATTATGTCTTCATCATATGAATATCAGGTACAATCCCTCCCGTTAGGGGTTTAGTATCATACTATCATAAAATATATGAGAAGAACATAACCCGTGTCATGCCAACAACTGTTTTTTTAGAAATAAATGTGTTTAGTTCCGATCAGTTGATAGAAATAATTAGTTAATCTATTATTTAATTTAGTTTCCATTTCTTCACTCACTGTCCTCTAAATTTGGTATATGTAGTGTACCTACTGGCTACAATTTTTATTAAAAAAACAATGCTGCAAACTTGTCCTTTACATGTTATTTCATTTAGTTGGTTTGCTTTTGAGTTTCTGTCCCATAGATGATATAAACCCATTTCCAACATTCCTAAATTTTTTACACATATAAACCAATTGATTTCACTGATTTGTTTAAGATGCAAAACAGTGCTAAGAATCATATATAAGCTAACAATAAAATACTACAATATGTATTGGGACCATCAGGGCAAGTAACTTTTTTTCCGGACAAGTAAACTTTACAGTTTTACTTGCCCAGGGACAAGTGCTCACAACATTTCCACACCCCTCAGGCCTCTACATTAACATTTTTTCTAACTTGTCCCTTCGGACAAGTGGCAAGAAAATCAGCTTGTCCGAACTCTTAACTCGCTTGTCCGAATTCATAATTGAAAATCTAACATTTTGATTGTACCTAATAAAAGGTGCATTTTGTAATGTTATATGAATACCACATCAAAATACATTTCATTATTTCAGAATGAAAGTTTTTTTGCAAGACTGTGTTCTCTGACTCAATGTCACTATCATTTGTCAATCATCATTTCTTCCCAAACCACTACGTTCCCCTATGGACCTATTCATTCTTTAGTAGTGGTATGGGTTAAACCAAGGATGTAAATACACCTGGCCACCTTGAACATGTATATGAGTAAACCTTTTAATTAATTGATGATGTCAAAACAAGCTTTTACAATTTATTTTGATTTGTTTATACATTGATATATGATCATGAAGTACATACACATTTCACTAAAAAATCTGCCTTTTTAGATATTTTTTTTTTCATCTTAAATTTTTATATCACATGTCATAGATCTTATCAAATAAAACCTCTTTTAATGTATTGTTATGCATAAAAGCAAAATCAAATGAAACATACTTTAATTTAATATTTTAAAGTTTAGGTAAAACTCCATATGGAGGTGCTCCTAATTCAAGGAAGCTTATACTAAGAAGATACATTAACATTGGTTTCTTTCCCCTTACTTATATCCCCCTGGTCAATGGCTGCCAGCATGTTCAACACTCCAAATCAGAGACATATTATACAAGTTTTATATGTCTCTGGTTCAATCAATGAATTATTATTTCATTAAGTATGATCAATAAAACAATCATTCATATTTTTGGGAATGTAGAAGTCTTGAATTTGATCTATTTTTATCTGACCTTGAATTTTCACTTGTCCCATCGGACAAGTAGTATGGTGAATCTACTTGCCCGATACCTGTGTGCACTTGTCCCGGACAATCGGACAAGCGTTAATGTCGAGCCCTGCCCCTGTATCCATATAAATACATTGGCAGATCCAGGTGGGGGGGGGGGGGGTTTCAGAGGTTGGAAACCCCCTTTGTTTGGACGATCAATGCATTTGAATGGAAGCATATAGTTAGACCACCCTTTTGCTCTGGGTTGGGAACCCCCCCCCCCCCCCCCCCCCCCCCATTGACTGCAACCATTTATAATATATGGATAGTTAACCTTCCCATGGATAGAAACTAGTGCCTGTGAGAGGAGCAGTCAAACTCAACTGTTGAGGATAAACCGGTGCTTTGCTTTTGCTCTAAAGAAATCTTTCATTTATACCACAAACCATATTTCATGGGTGCCAATATTACCAGGTTAATACAGGTGTATTTTTTTTTTTATTTATCATATTTTATTGAAATCTGTACATTTGTTAGTTGAAAAACATCAAGTACCGGTACCTTATCCTGGCCTATATATAGCTAGTCAGAGGCGGATTAGTGGTGGGGGGGGGGGGCAGGAGGCTCGCCCCCCCCCCCCCCCCTTTTTTGGAAAAAATTCGGTTGCTCATATAGGGAATCACTGAAGCGTATACCATGCCAGTAATATCAAAAATGAAGTTTACCATTAAGATTATCCAGGTATTAATAAGACAGTTTTTGTTTGCATAATAAGGCATATATTCATAAGAAATCATTCAACATAAAAGCATTATGAAAGGAATTATAAGTAGACCATGGTCGTGTTCGTTAAAAGTTTTGATATTTTTGTTGTTGTCCATAGCTGTTGTTATTTTGGCTTAGCAAGTTTGTTTGTACACATAAACATGCCTACTTGTTTCCATTTTCAGATCATAATAGATAACCTATAGGTGTGGTCATCATAAATTACAGACTAATATTTGCTGTTTGTCCCCGAATTGACTATGTTCATTTTGACACATCAAAAATGTGAACACTGTATGATTTTCAACCAAAATGACTCAGTTTTGTGTTAGATTATCCATGGGGAATAGTACACGGATGCCCCATTCACACTATCATTTGCTTTGATCAGTGGCATTAGGATAAGAAAGATCATATCATAGGGAACATGTGTACTAAGTTCTAAGTTGTTCGGACTTCAAATTCATCCAAAACTACATTTTACCTTGACTAAAAACTTTAACCTGAAGCAGGACAGACGGACAAACCAACGGATGGATGAACAGACGAACAGATGCACAGACCAGAAAACATAATGCCCCTCTTAATATCGTAGGTGGGGCATACAAATCTTATTTGTGATACTGTAAATTCAGAATTATTGCCATGTTTTAATTATTGCCGTGTTTTACAAAGGTTTTAATTATTGCGAAAAATGCAACAGGATAATCACATTAATTTAAACTCACTTTTTGAAATATTTTATATGAATTAAAGAGGATTTTTCTCAATATCGCAAAAATTTAAATTGCATTTTAGTCTAAAATGACAAAATAGCAATTATAAATGCACACAATAATTTCTGATTTTACAGTATATATGTTACCTGTAGAGTTTTCTTTTTTGGTGCAAATGAAACACCCTGTGGTGCAAATGAAAGATTACATTTTGAAAAAATTGTGCCCAGGTAAACACCATTTTATGATATATATTACAACTTGACATAAATCAGACTTCCAAAATTAAGTTGTAACACAAGTTTCTTGCTTATTGACCCTAATTTATGGACAGAAAATTGAAAGCAAAAAGTAAAAATTAAAAAATACTGAACTCTGGGGAAAAATTGAAAAGGAAAATCTCTAATCAAATGGCAAAATCAAAAGATAAAACACATTAAACGAATGGACAACAACAGTTACTGTCATATTCCTGACTTGGTACAGGCATTTTCTTATGTGCAAAATGGTGGATTGCACCTGGTTTTATAGCGCTAAACCTCTCTTTTGTATGACAGTCACATCAAATTCCATTATACATGTATTGACAACGATGCATGAACGAAACAGACATGATAGGTAAAATTGTAAAAATAGGGGTACAGCAGTCAACACCTTGTGTAGACTAAATTAGATATAAGCATTGAATCATGAAGGGTAAAGCACTGACTTTACTGAGCTGTTGATAATCTCTGGTACCTACAATAATCTATATATAAATAGCAAGCAACAGTATCAATATAGTTCTGGTAAAGGAAATAAATTTGGTTGCTTTCACTTTTCTTAATTCATCTTCATGATCTTCATTAGGAACACTCAAAACACCAAGTTATAAACAATTTAAAAGAATTGAAAGAGAGAAAATTACTTTCATTATTGTTTTTTGTCTACTTTATATATTAAAAATAGGCATCTGTCATGACTGTTTTAACAGAAGCTACACAATTGTATGTCTGTGTGTTTTGAAAAGATTATAAATTCTATTACCTTGGTTTTTTTCAGGTACATGAAAAATGTATTCTAGCTCTAAGGAAACTGATGTTGAGAGGTTTAGATCTCCTTTTGAAAGTAATACTGAGTGGAAAATTAGGAAAAAATTCCTTGTCGAACATATAAACAAATTTGATGAGGATCGTTTGATATGTTTATCTCTCTGTTATGTGAATGTCAGGCAGATGGGATGCAAGTACCCCACAATGGTGATGAAACAACTGAATGAGTTGGCAAAAGACCTGGGAGAAGATGACATTTCAGATATAACAAATCTACCTAGTCGAATAAAAGGCATTGAAACTGTTAAATTTGTAAAATCAAGTGACAATGGAAGTCAAGATAATAGTTCAATATCAGGACCATCACCTGCCAAAAAGATTGTACCTATGTTTGGTATGAACTTTGTAAAATCAAGTTCAGAATTTAAAAGTACAGATGTTGCAATGCATGAAGAACAGAAATCAGATCATTCATTAGTATCTGGTATGAATCATTTTCCTGCTCAAAGAGCTAAAGGAACAGGACTAGGATATGGGACACCTAAATACAGTATGACTGGCATAACAGATGTAGATATAAGATTCAGAACATTAGTTCATGCTATATCAGATCTGAAGAAAAAGTTTGGAAGTGCTAAAAACAGTATTGAGATTCTGCAAATGGCTGTAGATAAAACCAAAATGTCTCTTGATACTAAATTTAGAGATGTTGTAGGTTCTCAGTATGCACATACATTTGTGTGCAGCCTGACGATAGACTTGGTAGATATTTCAGAAGGCAAAGCAACAAATAAAAAAGCAGCTAAACATACAGCATTTGATTTAGCTGTTGAAAAATTGGAAAATACAGATATTTATGTTGATCAGTCTATTTCTGACAGGCCAGTCCTGGTAAAAGCAAATAAAAATACTGTCCAAAGTCAATCATTTAACAGTGAATGTACGACAAAACAAACAGCTACCAATGATCATTTAGACAAACAAAAAAGTGCATACTCTTTGCCATGTAGCTTTGTAAGTCATAGTACACAACCTGATTCTTATGAGGCATCACAATCATTTTCATATGACTCTTCCAATTATGATGACTCATCTTATAATACAGAGATGTATGAATCAAACTTTAAAGCTGTTAGTAAAGGTAACAGACAAATAGCAAATTCTTTGAATGGGGATATAACAAAATTTATTATTTTCGAAAATGTCAGTATTGATAATACAAGTAATCCATATTCAATTTTGAGACAGAGTTGTGACATCAATAAGGCATTATTGGAATTCCATTACGAATTAGAAGCAAATGGTGTCAACATGCACTGCACGGTAGACATTGAAGGGGAGACAATTGCAGAAGCTTCTGAAGTAGGTAAAGTCCTTGTAAAAGCCCTTGCAGCACTCAAAGCTATCGAGGAACTTAGAAAAATATGCTGGACAATTAAAATTAAGCAAAGTATTGATTGCCAAAGTGATGATAGTATTTCAAGAGATTCAGTTATGGGAGAAATTCAGAAACAAATGGAGACAATATCTGATAACAATATTGGAAGCAAATTACTTCGTAAAATGGGTTGGAGTGGTGGTGGTGTTGGAGCAGAGGGAAATATCGGAAGAGAGGAACCAGTTGCAGTTTCATTGCAGCAAATTATCAAACGTGAAGGTCTTGGACTTAACTCTGGTGATGGAATGAAAGACTTCAGAAATAAAGTAAGAAAAGTTGTGGAAGATTATGCAAAATCTGAAACGCAGGAAGATCTTTCATTTACATCAGACTATACTAAGGAAGAACGTGCATATATACATACAGTAAGCCAGAGACTTGGATTGAAATCACAAAGTCGTGGAAAGGGAGATGATCGACATTTAACATTAAGTAGAAAGAGAACAACAAACCAGTTATTTAACCATCTAATTAATGAAGGTGGATCAACTCATAAATATGAACTTGTTCCACCTGAAAAAAGTGCATATTAAGCTAAATACCTTGGTATAACTTTTTTAAAGTATGATAGTGAATTGTTATATATGCTTTGTTTCTATTTGTCTGTTTTTTATACAAAAATGTAGTTGATTATTGCTGCATTTCCCTTACTTAAGTTTATGTTGTCTCCTTGATGAACAGACACCCATAATCAGGCCATAAAAAATAATAGGTTTGTTTGCCCAAACACGTACCTACCCAGAAAAAAGCTGCCTACTCAAATTCTTTTATTGTCCTGATTTGAAGAAGTTTTTTTTTAATCAGATAGACATGAAGACTAATAAACACCCGATACTTCAATTTCTCTTTTTGAAAAAAAAGAAAGAAAATGCCTACCTACCTACCCACTGTCTCAACCTTTGGGTAGGGTTTGGGCAAACCAAAATATTTTTAATTGTGGCCTCATATAATATTAGGTTAAGGTTGAGAAATATTATTGGGGATTGTTAGATATTTGTTATTGCAACTTGGATGTGCTGAATTTTTACTCTAAATAATAAAAACACATTAAAAATATATTGATGTGGGGTAGGGCCCAGCTTGTTTTCCAGCTTGTATTCCAAGTAAATATTTAAAAGTTTTATAAACCTAGCTGACTTCATGATTTGTTTATGTATGTAGGCAGACAGTTAAGTTTTTTGATGCAGGAAATCACTTTTTTCTTGAAATCCTGTAAGCCAAAGCATTTTTCTAAAAATTAAAAAAAAAATTTACTGCAAATTTGACACGGGTAATTAATTTGGAATAGCATAGTGCATATATATTATCAATTTGCAGTGCAAACCTGTAAAAATAATGATTCTCAAATTTTGAAATTCTTGACCAAAATCTTGAAAATCTATGTTATTACTACTTTTTTGTAAGATTTCACACAAGGGTCAGTGTGTTATGTGTAAATCATTTTTTGTCATAATGTTCACTGTGAATCAAAGTTGGTTTTATGGATTGATTTATTGTTATTTTTTATGCCACTTTCAGTACTCTTGCCTATATCATGGAGGTCTGAATTTTACCTTGTGTACCATAATTTTTTTTTTTAATTTTTCAAAAGATCAATTTGGACTAGGTATCATACCTTTAATTAAATTTTTATTGGAGTAGAGCACATAAATATGTATCGCAATTATTTTTCTTCAAAATTTAGTTTTTATTGGGGTATTCACAAAAATCCATTTGACTTTTGACACTTGGGGAGCATATTATACCAAATTATCACAGGCATTTGGCTCAGAAAAAAAAATAAGGTATATAGGAATTTTTTGGCTGAGACATTGAAGTGCCTGTGCAAGCTATCAGTTGACATTGAAATTCTAGCAGGAAAAAATGCTTCTTAAAAATTCCCAAGGTTGCAATTGATTTGTTAAATATTTACATACATAAAACTGTATGTAATATGCTCAACAACTGTCTTAACCTTCAACTTTTAGTTTAAATTTTTTGTTAAGAACAATTACAACAATAAAGTATTTCAATGTATGTTACATGAAACTTCAAGGTTGTTCTACCCATTAGCCAGAGGCCATACTTTTGGAGATTATGCCTTTACAAAATTTGTTGAAGGATAGACTTACAAAATGAGAATGCAAATTAAAAAGCTTTTGCATCCTCAATTATCTATTATTTTACTGTTTTTAATATAATCTATTGTAAAGAATGTACATGTAATACTACATTAGGTTTGATTTTTTTTTTATCCCAAATTGTTATGTTGTTGCAAGATTAATATTTGTTTTTGATTAATTGAATAATCAATTAATGGTGGTTTGAAAATAAGAGAGAGTTATTAGTTATTGTTGTTAATATACCCAAGTCTTTGAAATAACAAAATTGGCAGTTTGGGTGCATGAATTGTAAATCTGGGTTACAGTCATCATCAATTTTTAGCAAGCAGATGGTATGGTGGGCAACAGACAGTTAAAACAAAAACAAAATTTGTAATTGACAATTATGGTTTTCTCAAAAACTAGCTTTTATAATAATAATTATTTAAGTAGTGTTCTTCACAGGGTCTTTTAGGATCATAATAATGTGATGCTAAACTGAAATAATTTTCTCATAGATTGGGTTATGGATGTTATTCTTAAATTTTTAGAATCAAGATGGTATGTGAAATTTCCCTGTTTATCAGGATGCTAAGGAAATATCTGACAAGACTGTTACTCATTTGGTTAATTTCCCCAGAAAAAAAATGTTTGGATGTTTATGTCTTCTTGTCTGTTGTTGAATTGTATGATTGTTAAGTAACCAGATTTGCACTTTCTAGATTCTAAAACCATCTGAAAGATTTAAGTTGATCTTTATCATGTTTATTCTGACAGTAAACTGAATGAGCATGAATAAAGGTACAGTCATTTTAGTAGTTTGATATGATGAAAGAAAATAATTGATCTTGCAAAAATAAAATAAAGAGTATGATTGCCAATCAGACAACATTGGTGGCCTTTCGGCTGTTATCTGCTCTTTGGTCAGGATGTTGTGTCTTTCACATATCCCCCATTTACATTCTCAACTTTATTAGCTATGAAAAGAGTCTAAATAAAATGGTTTTATGGAATCTTTATTGTTAACAATGAGCTTCTATAGATTTAAAGACCCAACAGGAAAATGTGAAACTTATAATATTTAGCAAATACCAACTGCCTGATTTATATCTAATGAATGAAAACCACTGAATTGCAGGTTCCTGACTTGGGCAAGCACATACTGAATATGGCGGGTTGAATATTTGTAAGCCCTCAATCCCCCTAATCTTGGAGAATTGTGTATTAAACTATTACAGAACTACAGAACAAGCTACATAAATGAAGGCTAAAGTACCATCAATATTTTTCGTGCCGTTGGTGAGACAAATTGATATTGATACATTGAAAGCTAGTTAGGTCAAGTTTGATTTAATGCATAAAACGAACTAGAAACTGTAAAAAGTTTATGTTGCTCACTTAGATCTATGTGCATCTCCCCCAATGGACACTCTTCAACATTGTAGACTTGAATACAAGTCATGGCAAAAATCTGTTTTTAGCTCACCGGGCCAAATTGAGCTTTACTGATCTTTACGTGTCACTTTGCATCATGTGTCAATCGTCTTTATATAAAATACTTCTCTGAAACTACTGAGTTTAGTGAGACACATTTATCAAACCTTGGCCACAATAATCATTTGGGTATACAGTTCAAGAAATATGTATGATGAACCGCCCATCAACATGGCTGACATGGCAACAAATTAGGGGTAAAATGCTGTTTATGCTAGCTTTGTCCATTAAAATGTTGATGCTAAATTGTTGAAAATTAGAAGCTTCTGACCTTCCCAATGGACCCTATACCAGTGTTCTTTAGGTAACACGCATAGTCGCATTTGTCATCCGTTCTTATGATTATTTAGATTGAGTTATTTTGGGAGAAAAACGACAAAATAGGTGTCCGGATATTGTTTCCGTTATCAGACTGACTTTTAGTCATAGATAAGACTTCCGGTTTTAAACATGCACAAGAACAACCAATCGTATGATAGATTACACGAAATGAAAAATAAATAAGCCAATCAGAGCGTTCTCAATATCTGATGGTTTTTAGGTCGGAAGAACCACAACTATTATACCTCCTTAGAGACAATTATGTTTTCGCGTTTATCCACCTGTAAACTACGATTATACTACTATAATATACAGAGACTCTCTATTCTGTATAATTTTTTTCTGAAATATTTACTATCTAAGGGGTCATACCAGTTGCATATATATATTGAAATAAGTAAAACATGTGGAAACAAGAATGTGTCCATAGTATACGGATGCCACATCGGCACTGTCATTTACTATGTTAAATAGACCGTGAAATGGGGGTAAAATCTATAATTTGGCATTAAAATTGGGAAGATTATATCATAGGAAACATTATTACTAAGTTTCGAGTTGGTTGGACTTCAACTTCATCAAAAACTACCTCGACAAAAACTTTAACCTGAAGCGGGACAGACAGACGAACGAACGAACGAACGAACAGACTAGAAAACATAATTCCCATAATTGGGGCATAAAAATGTATTGTTGAAAGTGAATGTATGTGTTTGGCCAAAATGAAAGTAGGAAAGAGGGAGACAGGACTTATTCGGGACGTCGGGATCGGGTGTTTTTAAGCTCGGGATTTCGGGATTGATCTTTACGGGATGCGGGAATATTTTTTTTTAATTTCGGGATGTCGGGATATGAATTTCGCACCTCGGGATTTCATGTTTTTAAGCCCGGGATTTCGGGATCAGGGCCCCTCAGACCACCACTCAAACGAGCCTTAGTCATTTATACGAGATTCAAATGCTACCATTGGCATGTTAATAGTGCTCTCAAAAGGAAAAGCACTGATGGATTTTCATAGAAGCACTTTTTATTAGAATAATAATGGTCTATCAGCAGTTTCATTTATTTCATGTTTGAAGCGGTGCAAATTTTTAATTTAAATTTGACTTTTACCAAATATATTGTGGCAAAGGGGAAGAATAGTTGTGGTATAAGGCCAGAACCACTAAAAATAATTGAATTTAACAGAAAGGAATCATTTTATGTTTTTTAGCCAAAAAAAGGTCCAAAAATTTTGCTCCGCTCGGGAAAAGATTGTATTTTACACCCTCTCTTTCAAAAAAAACAAACTTTCTCTTTAGACGAACAAGTCTGACAAATTTTAGAGAAGAAAAAGACTTAATGTACTCTTTGAAGCTTTTTAAGCCACACATAAAAGGTATATATTTCCCCAGATTATTTTCGTTTTATGGATCAAAACACGACATATAAAATCTGCTATCGTACATTTGTATGGACCGCCATGACTGCCTTATATTAATGATCAGCATTATATTCAGTGCTCACACCATTATATGCAGTGCTCACACCATTATATGCAGTGCTCACAACATTATATAAAGTGCTCACAACATTATATTAAGTGCTCACAACATTATATGCAGTGCTCACATCATTATATGCAGTGCTCATTATATGCAGTGCTCACAACATTATATTAAGTGCTCACAACATTATATTAAGTGCTCACAACATTATATGAAGTGCTCACAACATTATACGTTTTTTGTTGTATGATGAGATTGATGTATGATGAGATCATTCGGTAAACTTCGTTTTTTAGCGGAAATTACCGAATCCATAATTGTGATATGTTTAATAGATATAGGAAGATGTAGTATGAGTGCCAATGAGACACTCGACATCCAAATAACAATTTATATGAGTAAACCATTATAAGTTAAAGTAAGGCCTTCAACACGGAGCGTTGGCTCACAACGTACAGCAAGCTATAAAGGCCCCAAAAATAGTTTAAACCATTCAAACAGGAAAACCAACGGTCTTATCTATATCAAAACGAGAAACGAGAAACACGTATGAACTACATCAACAGACGACAACCACTGTACATCAGATTAACTTCATTTTGGCGAAACACCTCTTTAATTGATTCGGTTCTTATATATACTTCACTTTCAAATATTTAGTTTTCAGCGTTCTGTAGGTGAATGCTTTACTTGAAATTCAGCATTTTACAATGTACTGGTTTTTCGAAAGCAACATTGGTGTATGCACCGTACCAATACTTAGAACTGAAATCATTCATAGAAGGCAATATACGATCGTCATGCAAACGATAAAAAAATGAAAACAAAACGTTAAAAGTTACGACCGAAGCACTTTTCTGGATCAGGAACGCTCAAAGCTGAATATCTAAGGCCAACAATTAATAAGGAAAGGAAATTGTTGTTGAATAAAACGTTAAAGATGATCGTTAAAGATTTATTCATCTACCGACATGATTGCAGAAACTAAGAAATCGTAGAGCAAAACAAAAAAAGTTGAAATCAAATGAGATAATACCATTTTATTGCTTAAAGTCCAGCAGAAAACACATATATACTCAACCTAACCATACTTTTTGACCTACTGCGAGTTGGTCAGGTTTTACTGTTACTCCTAAACTATGGGTGTTGGGTAAACCATCATGTAAAATGGTCATTATCACAGCCGTATGTCTTGTTTCAAAATGAATTCTCTTCTTTTGAGAAATATTTATTTTGTCATCCTATTTTTCACCTCATAGAACTGTCCGTACCTGTGGTTTTATTTTATACATTAACTTTTATGTATCGGCATGTTTTCATTTCATTCTGTTTCGTTTCGTTTCGCTTTTATTTCGTTTCGCAGTTTACAGGTACCCCTTTCTTTGCCCCTTTTCTATTTTTGATATTTTAATCAAAAATTTAAAATATCAAACTTTCAAAAAGTGAAATAATCAAAATTGCACATTCATTTTAGTATTTTAAAAGTTTGATCAAATTTCTAAACTATCAAATTTAAAAACGATATTTAGAATTTTAATATTTTAATTAATTGGTTAAAGTTTCAAAATTTCAAAACTTTTACACAATTTGGAATTTTGATATTTTAAAACTTTGATCAAAATTCCAAAAATCTAAAATTTCAAAACTTTTTAAAACTTTGAATTGTGAAGTGTTACACGGACCATCATTGAACAATTTAAAACTTTTCAAATCGAATGAACCTTTGTCAACGGTCAAGGTCAAAGTAAGTAAAATTTACCTTTATCCGAAATTCTATAAAGCTCATTGCGCATGCACCTTTTTAAATTTGAACCACAAATGTTACGTTGGACATCGAGGAACATCGATAGAAAATTCGAGAGTTAATGTCTTATTCACAAGGGAAACAGCATTTTCGAATCTGAAACAGACGAAAAACATTAAACGAAAAGTAAGTAAAAATGTGTTCATACATGTTTTTAAAATGAACGAAACACAGGCCTGTGTTTCTGTTAAAAAAAAAAAAAAAAATTCGTACGGGTGTGGTTAGTAAACCCCACATTGACAGAGACTAGTGCCTGTGGAACGAAAGTGTCGTCATTATACGTCTTATAGTCTTATAATTAGGCTACACATGGAGAGATTTAATCCTCCTTCAAAAGTTTTAAGGTTCATCATAACCTTTTGGATAAAATGGCCGTATTTACTCCACAAATTTTACTCTGAGTACAGACACACCCATTGGCGGATCCAGGGGGGGGTTTCGAGGGTTGGAACCCCCCTTTTTTTGGACGATCAATGCATTTGAATGGGGACATGTGGTAGGAACCAACCCTTTTATCTTGGGTTAGGACCCCCTTCTTTTTTCAAATGGCTGGATCCGCCACTGACACCTGTGCTCATGCAAAAGTTTTAAGGCATGGCTATGGCTGACTGGACTTAGATAATTAATTTTTAAAAACTTTTCTGGATTTTGCTATTCATTTTTTTTCATTCCTGCAGAAGGTGCAAAAATAAACTAAGTTGGGAAAACGTTTGAGAAGCTCCCCTCATATAATCGATGTTGTGAGTAGTATTGATTTAAATGGACAATAGACACCTGTAAACAATAGGTGATTTAAACTGTGTAACTGAGTGGAGGTATCAAATGAAACTCATGTGTTTGTTTATTTTGCTATCTTCTGCAGACTGGAAAAAAATGCACTTTTTAAAATCCAGGTAAGTAATTAATTTTCTGAAACATGGACTTTGTATAACTTTTATATATCTAGGTCCAGTCTGCCATAAAACTTTCCTAGATGCATCAGTTTGTTGGTACTCACAGTAGATTTTGGGTGTAAAAACGGCCATATTTTTCAATTCCTTCAGATAAAGCTAAATGTTAAGACGAAGGGACGTATAGATGCATTAAAGTTTGTGACCCCTTCTGTAGCCATGTGAATCATGACATTTTCAAACAGCAATAGTATCAAAACAGCAATGATAACGAACAATAGAGATGGGCCATTTTGTGCATGTAGCAAGGAGAAACTTCGTGAAAAGCATTATCATTTTTTGTTTAATAGATAAAGGTGATTTTGTGGCAAAGAAACCCACGAATTTTGTATAAAATTCAGACTTTAAAACAGATTTTTGTTATAAAACTTTAAACAGGTTCGGAACAAACCCACAAATGAGGGATATCCCTTAAATGAGGTAACTTTTCCTCATGCAAGGGTCATTTTACAGTTTTAGAAAGAAAAAAAGAAAAACTTAGATTTGGAACAACTCAAGTTGTCTAAAAGAGGGGTCCCATATTACAAATATTCTTTGACATGTTTTTACCATATAATAACAGATACTAGATGTAAAGTTCTTTTGGAAAAGTTTCTTTAAATAAGTTAATAAATGCTTATTTGTACTAAAAAGTGTTTTTTGTATAAAAAAAAATAAAATTATCACTTGAAATGTACCTATGATAAAATGGACAGTCATTACATTGAGGGGTTGTTCCCAACCTGTTAAACATAGTCCCGACTTGTTTCTCTATGATGTGCTGCGTTTATTGTTTACAAAAAGTCCTAAACCACCTACTCGTGCTGAGTCACTAAAGTCCAGCACACCCCAATAACAATAACACAAGGTTTATGACCACAAAAGGAAGGTTGGGATTGATTTTGGAAGTTAAGGTCCCAACAGTTTAGGAATTAGGGGCCAAAAAGGGGCCCAAATAAGCATTTTTATTGGTTTTTGCACCATAACTTTAGTATAAGTAAATAGAAATCTATGAAATTTAAACACAATGTTAATGACCATAAAAGGAAGGTTGGGATTGATTTTGGGAGTTTTGGTCCCAACAGTTTAGGAATAAGGGGCCCAAAGGGTTCAAAATTAAACTTTGTTTGATTTCAACAAAAAATGAATAATTGGGGTTCTTTGATATGCCGAATCTAACTGTATATGTAGATTCTTAATTTTTGGTCCCGTTTTCAAATTGGTCTAGATCTACATTGTACATTAAGGTCCAAAGGGTCCAAAATTAAACTTAGTTCGATTTTAACAAAAATTGAATCCTTGTGGTTCTTTGATATGCTGAATCTGAAAATGTACTTAGATTTTTGATTATTGGCCCAGTTTTCAAGTTGGTCCAAATCGGGGTCCAAAATTAAACTTTGTATGATTAATCAAAAATTGAATAATTGGGGTTCTTTGATATGCCAAATCTAACTGTGTATGTAGATTCATAATTTTTGGTCCCGTTTTCAAATTGGTCTACATTAAAGTCCAAAGGGTCCAAAATTAAACTAAGTTTGATTTTAACAAAAAATGAATTCTTGGGCTTCCTTGATATACTGAATCTAAACATGTACTTAGATTTTTGATTATGGGCCAAGTTTTCAAGTTGGTCCAAATCAGGATCCCAAATTATTATATTAAGTATTGTGCAATAGCAAGAAATTTTTAATTGCACAGTATACAGCAAATTAGCAAGAAATCTTCAATTGCACAGTATTGTGCAATAGCAAGAAATCTTCAATTGCACAGTATTGTGCAATAGTAAAAAATCTTCAATTGCACAGTATTGTGCAATATCAAGTATTTTCTATTGCACAATAGCAAGAAATATCTAACTGCACAATAGCAAGAAATTTTCCAGAATAGTAGTTGAATCAACTTAAATCATTGTTTTATACAATATACAATGTATACAATGTATATATTCACTCTTACTACCAAGTGATAAATTAAAACAATCTTTACCATTCATTGATAACAAGCACTTTTTTTACATTTTAATATTTAATGATGTATTTAAATGAGTAGTTATTGTTTCAAACTCCATTAGAAATTTGAATTGAGATCAGTTTTGGAATAAGGGAAAGGGGGATGTGAAAAAAAAATTCGAGGGGGGGGGGGGTTCAATTTTTCTCTATGATTTCATAAATAAAAAGAAAATTTCTTCAAACATTTTTTTTAGAGGATTAATATTCAACAGCATAGTGAATTGCTTAAAGGCAAAAAACCAATTTTAAGTTAAATAGACCACATTCATTCTGTGTCAGAAACCTATGCTGTGTCAACTATTTAATCACAATCCAAATTTAGAGCTGAATCCAGCTTGAAAGTTGTGTCCATACTTGCCCCAACCGTTCAGGGTTCAAGCTCTGCGGTCGTATAAAGCTAAGCCCTGCGGAGCATCTGGTTACTGTTCATATTTGTTCAGTGTAAAGTTTTTGTGTTCTGGTCTATTTTTTTTAATTTTTTTTTAAATATAAGCAATAGGTCAACTATATTTGTTATAAATATAGAAGGATTGTAGGCTAGGTGTACATATCCAACTGGCATGATTCATCTGACCTTGACCTCATTTTCATGGCTCATTGGTCAATATGTTTAGTTTCTTGGTTAAGTTGATCTGTTTCTTAAAAACTACAAGCAATCGGTCAACTATATTAAGTGTATTGAATGATTGTAAGGTGTACACAATTTCTCGTTTTTATATAGATTAGATTGTTGGTTTTCCTGTTTGAATGATTTTACACTAGCAATTTTTGGGGCCCTTTATAGGTTGGTGTTTGGTGTGAGCCAAGGCTCCGTGTTGAAGGCTGAACCTTGACCTATAATGGTTTACTTTTATTGTCTCATTGGCACTTATACAATATCTTCCTATATCTATGTATTTCTGGTTTGGTTTATATAACCTTGCCTTTATTTTCTTGGATCATGTTAAGTTTATGTGATAGTTGTATTAAAAGCTTTATATCAGAACTATAATATCAATGGTTAGAAACGAGCGAGACACTTCAGCGTGTGCACTCTTGTTTTTTTTTTTATAGATTAGACTTTAAATTTAGTGGCAAAAACCCAGAATTGTTTTTCCTTTCAAAATATATTGTTAACCCCAAGTCCCCCCCCCCTTCCAAGATTCCATCTTGATTATAAACATCCTTGAATCAATCAAATGATTTCAAGAACCATCTGAATACTTATAATGGCTTTGTAAAGAGAGTACATTTGAATTAGAAAATTCATTGATTGCTACATCCTGTTTTGTTAATAAGGAACTTGCTTAATTACTGTTTTTAGATGGAATTTGAATAACAGATTGACAATGAAGAGACAGAAAGTCTTAAAGGAAAGAAATTTGGTTGAGGAATGGTAAGCATATATAGTGATTACATTTTTATTAAGCAAGGAAGAAATAATTTCATAATGATTGAAAACTTGAGTTATCTCCCATATTTAAAGTTTGTCCAAATACATTTTTACTAAAAATAGGGGAAGATCGTTTTACAGTACAATGTAATAATATTCTATATATAATAGATAAAATAGTGTTATTGTTAATACGCTTGTTTCAAATCAGGATCCCAGGTATAGTTGTTATATTTCGTCTAAACTAATTGTGATTCCTCTTGTTTCTTAGAAATTGGTAAGGCCAAATAAAGAAAGAAGTGTGTTTCATATTATGGTACTCACCCTATTTTTCAAGCTCGAAAATAGCCTACCCTGAAGTTTGTTTTGTTATTTTTCAATGAGCACTGTTAAAAGTCAGAATGTCCCTCCCATAGACTCAATGTAAAAATATTATTATTTTTGGCCTAGTGGAAGTTCTAAGATAATCTCTGGATTTCTCAACTTGTCTAATTTACAGCTTGATAAAATCTGCAGTTAATATTAATGAATTTTCGGCTCTCCCTTGACACCATTTGTGAGTATGGTTATGAGGAAACGATGGTAGTCCGTAGGAAGTGGATGATAAATGGCCGACCTGTGTTAAGAGGTACCATATCTCTTGCACATAAAAGACACCCTTGTTGATTTCAAAAAAAGAGCAGGCTAATGCCGCTACAAAGCAGCAATCGCACCCACAAAGTGGAAAGGGATTTATATAAGTTGCAATAACTTGTTTCCCAATCCACTATAAATAAGTATATTAAATTAAATATTAATGATCTCAGATATGTTGGCCACCAGATGTGTTTTAATTTTTAAACTTTATGTATTCATCAATAAAGCATGGATGCAACCATTTCCTGCTAAATCAGCTTTGCCGTAGATGGATGCTTCTGGTCTTGTACACCAGAATGTTATTAGTATGACAACAATTCAAAATTTATTTATCAGTTGTAAAGCTGATATTGCTTTAAATTGTACTCTCAACCTTTAGGTAGGTGCACAAAATTCAATCAAAAAAATATTAACAGTGATATGTTTTAAAAGGTTTTGAGAATTACAGCTTTTACATTAATGCTAGCAAGACAAATCTTTGTTTGGCTTGCTTGCTTTGTTTGTATCAATGTTTGCTCAAGCATGGTAATTAAGATAGGCGGGGCTTCAGCTTGTATACATCATTCTTAAATTTTATTGGACGTTTAAAGTTTTGGGGTATGGAAATTTCATAAAACATCCTTGAAAAGTCATGGAAAAATGGAACTAAAAAGGTGTATGAACCCTGCAGATTGTTCTTCACACAACTGTACTCAGCTCCATTTGGGAGTAGCAAGTGTTGGCTCTCAAAGAATTAATGAAAGTGTTCAGAATAAATTAAAAACATATTTTTTAGGTCAATATAATTTAACAAATTAAAGAAAATTTTGACTTTGCAATATAATTTAACAAATTTAAGAAAAGTTTGACTTTGCTATCAAATTTACGAAAAAATTGACTTGGCAATCACATGTTTTAATATATATCCATGATATTAATGTTATTTATGATGTTTTTTGTGTGTAATCTTTCTTTTCTGCAGTCTGATTAAAACCAGCCCCACCATCAACTTACAGTAGGGGCTGGTTTTAATCAGACTGTCTTTGTAGCAGATTTTGTTCTTCACACAACTGTGCTAAGGTTCATTTGGGAGTAGCAAGAATTGGCTCTCAAAGAATTAATGAAAGTGTTCAGAATAAATTAAAACCATATTTTTTAGTCAATATAATTTAACAAATTAAAGAAAATTTTGACTTTGCAATATAATTTAACAAATTTAAGAAAAGATTGACTTTGCTATCAAATTTAAGAAAAAAAATGACTTCACAATCGCATGTTTTAATACATCCATGATATTAATGTTATTTATGATGTTTTTTTATGTGTAATCTTTCTTTTTTGCAGTCTGATTAAAACCAGCCCCTTGCAGTAGGGGCTGGTTTTAATCAGACTCTCTTTGTAGCAGATTGTTCTTCACACAACTGGACTTAGCTCCATTTGGGAGTAGCAAGTGTTGGCTCTCAAGAAATTAATGGAAGTGTTCAGAATAAATTAAAAACATATTTTTTTAGGTCAATATAATTTAACAAATAAAGAAAATTTTGACTTTGCAATTTAATTTAGCAAATTTAAGAAAGATTGACTTTGCAATCAAATTTAAGAAAATATTGACTTGGCAATCACATGCTTTAATACATCCATGCTATTATTGTTATTTATGATGGTTTTTTATGCCCCACCTACGATAGTAGAGGGGCATTATGTTTTCTGGTCTGTGCGTCCGTTCGTCCGTCCGTTCGTTCGTCCGTTCGTCCGTCTGTCCCGCTTCAGGTTAAAGTTTTTGGTCGAGGTAGTTTTTGATGAAGTTGAAGTCCAATCGACTTCAAACTTGGTACACATGTTCCCTATGATATGATCTTTCTAATTTTAATGTCAAATTAGAGATTTTACCCCAATTTCACGGTCCACTGAACATAGAAAATGATAGTGCGAGTGGGGCATTCGTGTACTGAGGACACATTCTTGTTTTGTGTGTAATCATTCTTTTTTGCAGTCTGATAAAAACAAGCCCCACCATCAACTTGCAGTAGGGGCTGGTTTTAATCAGCCTGTCTTTGTAGCAGATTTTGTTCTTCACACAACTGTGCTAAGGTCCATTTGGGAGTAGCAAGTGTTGGCTCTCAAAGAGTTAATGAAAGTGTTCAGAATAAATTAAAAACATATTTTTTAGTCAATATAATTTAACAAATTAAAGAACATTTTGACTTTGCAATTTAATTTAGCAAATTTAAGAAAGATTGACTTTGCAATCAAATTTAAGAAAAAATTGACTTGGCAATCACTTGTTTTAATACATCCATGCTATTATTGTTATTTATGATGTTTTTTTGTGTGTAATCTTTCTTTTTTGCAGTCTGATTAAAACCAGCCCCACCATCAACTTGTAGTAGGGGCTGGTTTTAATCAGACTGTCTTTGTAGCAGATTGTTCTTCACACAACTGGACTAAGCTCCATTTGGGAGTAGCAAGTATTGGCTCTAAAGGAATTAATGAAAGTGTTAAGAATTGAATAAAAATATATTTTTAGGTCAATATAATTTAACAAATTTAAGAAAAGCTTGTCTTTGTTATCAAATTTAAGAAAAAAATGACTTTGAAATCACATGTTTTAATACATCCATGATATTAATATTATTTATGATGTTTTAATGTAATTTATGATGTTTTTTTTGTGTGTAATCATTCTTTTTTGCAGTCTGATTAAAACTAGCCCCACCATCAACTTGCAGTAGGGGCGGGTTTTAATCAGACGGTCTTTGTAGCAGATTGTTCTTCATACAACTGTGCCAAGCTCCATTTGGGAGTAGCACGTGTTGTCTCTCAAAGAATTAATGAAAGTGTTCAGATTAAATTAAAAACATATTTTTTAGGTCAATATAATTTAACAAATTAAAGAAAATTTTGACTTTGCAATATAATTTAACAAATTTAAGAAAGATTGACTTTGCTATCAAATTGAAGAAAAAATTGACTTCGCAATCACATGTTTTAATACATCCATGATATTAATATTATTTATGATGTTTTTTTGTGTGTAATCTTTCGTTTTTGCCGTCTGATTAAAACCAGCCCCACCATCAACTTGCAATAGGGGCTGATTTTAATCAGACTGTCTTTGTAGCAGATTGTTCTTCACACAACTGGACTAAGCTCCATTTGGGAGTAGCAAGTATTGGCTCTAAAGGAATTAATGAAAGTGTTAAGAATTGAATAAAAATATATTTTTAGGTCAATAAAATTTAACAATACAAGAAAAGTTTGTCTCAGTTATCAAATTTAATAAAAATAATGACTTCACAATCACATGTTTTAATACATCCATGATATTAATGTTATTTATGACGTTTTGTTGTGTGTAATCTTTTTTTTTTGCAGTCTGATTAAAACCAGCCCCACCATCAACTTGCAGTAGGGGCTGGTTTTAATCAGACTGTCTTTGTAGCAGATTTTGTTCTTCACACAACTGTGCTAATGTCCATTTGGGAGTAGCAAGTGTTGGCTCTCATAGAATTAATGAAAGTGTTCAGAATAAATTAAAAGCATATTTTTTAGTCAATATAATTTAACAAATTAAATAAATTTTGACTTTGCAATATAATTTAACAAATTTAAGAAAAGATTGACTTTGCTATCAAATTTAAGAAAAAATGACTTCACAATCACATGTTTTAATACATCCATGTTATTTATGATGTTTTTTTGTGTGTAATCTTTCTTTTTTGCAGACTGATTAAAACCAACCCCTCCATCGACTTGCAGTAGGGGCTGGTTTTAATCAGACTCTCTTTGTAGCAGATTGTTCTTCACACAACTGGACTTAGCTCCATTTGGGAGTAGCAAGTGTTGGCTCCCAAGAAATTAATGAAAGTGTTCAGAATAAATTAAAAACATATTATTTAGGTCAATATAATTGAACAAATTAGAAAAAAATTTGACTTTGCAATATAATTTTACAAATAAAAAAGTTTTCGACTTTGCAATAATAATTACAAATTTAAGAAAAGATTGACTTTGCAATCACATGTTGAAAACTATTTTGAGGTTCTGTCCTGCAGGTTATGGTCCAGCGAATTTGAATTAATTACCATTTTTTATGTTAAGTTTTTTGCTTTAGTTAATTAGATAGAATATATATACTTGTTATAAAAAAAGTGTACCTCCAAATTCAACAAATATGTTGTTAATCAGAAACTTCAGCATAATGATAACTTACTTTTTGTTCACTATAAACAGATTAATGTCAGCTTTTAGCCTTAATTAATGTAGATGTTTGTTTGCTTGTGTCTGTACAGAAGCACATTTAATTGATTAATTAAGGACATCTAAAGCAAAATGAGCAGTTTAAAAAATAGATTATAGATAGTTGAGATTATACTCATTTATATTTCGAAAATTGCAACTTAGTCTGAAAATTGGCATTTGATAGCCTGTTTAGTTGCAAAAAAGGCTTTGTGGAAAACAATCCTACATCTTTTATCAATTAGACAGCAATTCAATTACTCAAAAAGTATGGTCTCCAACAATCGAAAATTAAGTGTCTTGTATAATATGTCAGCTTGGTTGACCGTTATGGAATATGTGTTTCATATATTATAAAGGATATGTTCCTTCTGTTTTAACTACAATCCATTTTCTCGAATGTGACCTACCCAATTAGACTAATAGGTTTAACTATCATGGGCAACATGACGGGTGCCACATTTGAAGCAGGATCTGCTTACCCTTCTGGAGTACCTTAGATCACCCAAATTTTTGGTGGTGTTGCTTAGGTTATTTTTCTTAGCCATGGCATTGTCAGTTTATTTTCGATTTATGCGTTTGAATGGCCATTTGGTATCTTTTGTCCCTCTTTTAAACACTAATTTAAAAAAAAGTGTATGAATCTAGCTGAGACTATCAAAGATCTTCATCAACAAATTACTTAATTTAAAAAAAAAAATGATTTCAGTTTTCAGAGACATGTAATGCCATATTGGATGTCTGGTTAATGATGAATTATAAGCAATTAAATAAATTTGAGATGTTATCTGGTGTTAATGGCCATAATTAATTATCTTATGTTAAGGGGAATAAGTGCACTACATTATATATTGGCAGAAAAATATTTGTATTCAAAGGTAAAATGTTTTAATGCAACTAAATATCAAATTATAAATTCAGAAATACATCTTACTTTCTAGCCATTTCTATACTAATATTTAACCTACAATCTAACAAACCTAACATTTTTTCTTGGTCATTTCTGAGTTGTGATTTCTTTATTTCTGACTATTTTGCTGATTTTAATGGTTTCCTTTATTTGATAGTTGAAACGTTCTCTTAGGGAGTTTCTTAGTTATGTATTTCTGAAGTTTATTCATTGGTATTTTAAGAACTTTAAAAAAAAATCTATTTTTGAATTATTAAAATTAATTAAATTGTCTCATTTGATTCATTAACAATTTGATATGTTTCGTAATTATTTCTTAATAATATTACCATTGTAGTGCATATTATTTATCTGCTAAAACTCTCCAGATCCTTGTCCAATTTTTTCTTTTTTTTGGTAAGTAGAGAATTTGGTGTTGATAGCAGCTCTTTTCTGGTTTCTGATTTAAATTCTCAAATTTTAAATATCCAAGTCTGAAATTTAATACAGATGGAAAAAAAACTTTGTCAGAATACTAATAAAGATATATATTTGCGCTGTTACTCTTTCTTTTCATGATCATTAAAAAATTGCTTGTAGTAGGTATTTTCACATTTAATGAAATTTAAAATTATACTAAAAAAAAATAAAAAAAATGAGTAAACAACTTTTTTTATGAAATTGAGCAGACATAATATTTATTAAATAGAAATGCACTTGAAATTGAACTCCCTTTTGCTTAATTTTGATGTTTAAGTTGCATATATGAAAGCAGAATCAGTTAAAAATCTAAATTTAATAGTTCGTATATTGGTATCACGTTGGCTGCGTCGTCGTCGTCCGAAGACATTTGGTTTTCGCACTATAACTGTAGTATAAGTAAATAGAATCTATGAAATTTTAACACAAGGTTTATGACCACAAAAGGAAGGTTGTGTTTATTTTTGGGAGTTTTGGTCCCAACAGTTTAGGAAGAAGGGGCCAAAAAGGGCCCAAATAAGCATTTTCTTGGTTTTTGCACTATCACTTTAGTTTAAGTAAATAGAAATCTATGAAATTTTGACACAAGGTTTATGACCACAAAAGGAAGGTTGCGATTGATTTTGGGAGTTTTGGTTCCAACATTTAGGGATAAGGGGCCAAAAAAGGGCCCAAATTACCATTATTCTTGGTTTTCGCACAATAACTTAGTGTTAGTAAATAGAAATCAATGAAATTTAAACAAGGTTAATGACCACAAAAGGAAGGTTGGGAGTGAATTTGGAAGTTAAGGTCCCAACAGTTTAGGAATTAGGGGCCAAAAAGGGTCCTAAATAAGCATTTTTATTGGTTTTCGCACCATAACTTTAGTATAAATGAATAGAAATCTATGAAATTTAAACACAAGGTTTATGACCATAAAAAGAAGGTTGGGATTGATTTTGGGAGTTTTGGTCCCAACAGTTTAGGAATTAGGGGCTAAAAAGGGGCCCAAATAAGCATTATTCTTGGTTTTCGCACCATAACTTTAGTATAAGTAAATAGAAATCTATGAAATTTAAACACAAGGTTTATGACCATAAAAGGAAGGTTGGGTTTGATTTTGGGAGGTTTGGTCCCAACAGTTTAGGAATAAGGGGCCCAAAGGGTCCAAAATTAAACTTTGCTTGATTTCATCAAAAATTAAAAAATTGGGGTTCTTTGATATGCCGAATCTAACTGTGTATGTAGATTCTTAATTGTTGGTCCCGTTATCAAATTGGTCTAGTGGAAGTTCTAAGATAATCTCTGGATTTCTCAACTTGTCTAATTTACAGCTTGATAAAAGACACCCTTATAGATTTCGAAAAAAGAGCAGGCTAATGCTGCTACAAAGCAGCACTCGCACCTACAAAGTGGATAGGGATTTATGTAAGTTGCAATAACTTGTTTCCCAATCCATTATAAATAAATATGTTTAAATTAAATATCAATGATCTCAGATATGTTGACCACCAGATGTGTTTTAATTTTATAAACTATGTATTCACGAATAAAGCATGGAAGCAACCATTTCCTGCTAACTCAGCTTTCCCGTAGATGGATGCTTCAGGTCTTGTACACCAGAATGTTATTAGTATGACAACAATCCAAAATTTATTGATCAGTTGTAAAGCTGATATTGCTTTAAATTGTACTCTCAACCTTTAGGTAGGTGCACAAAATTCAATCAAAAAAATATTAACAGTGATAAGTTTTAAAAGGTTTTGAGAATTAATTTTAAGGTTAAATCTATGATTGTAAAGCACAACACCATAATGTTAAAAAGTTCAGTGTAGCATAATTTTGCTTGACAGTGTTTACAATCTGTTTCAAAGCAAGATAGATTGTAACCTTTGGTTAGCAAAACATAAGAAAACATAAGTATGGCATGGATTAACATAGCATGACATTATTTATGATGTTTTTGTGTGTAATCATTTTTATCAGAATCTGAATTGAAAGCTCCATTGGGGAGTAGCAAGTATTGGCTATTAAGGAATTATTGAAAGTGTTCAGAACAGAATATAAAGTTGGACTTTGCATTCAAATGGAAGAAAAACTTGACTTCAGGATCACATGTTTTAATACATCAATGATATAATTGTTAATGTATATTCTTTCTTTATTGCAGTCTGATTAAAACCAGCCCCCACCATCAACTTGTAGTAGGGGCTTGTTTTAATCAAACTGTCTTTGTTGCAGATTGGTTTTCACACAACTGTACTAAGCTTCATTTGGGAGTAGCAAGTATTGTCTCTAATAATAATGTTTATTTGTTCTTCACACAACTGTGCTAAGGTTAATTTGGGAGTAGCAAGAATTGGCTCTCAAAGAATTAATGAAAGTGTTCAGAATAAATTAAAAACATATTTTTTAGTCAATATAATTTAACAAATTAAAGAAAATTTTGACTTTGCAATATAAACTATCAAATTTAAGAAAAGATTGATTTTGCTATCAAATTTAAGAAAAAATTGACTTCGCAATCACATGTTTTTAATACATCCATAATATTAATGTTATTTATGATGGTTTTTTTTTTTGTGTGTAATCTTTCTTTTTTGCAGTCTGATTAAAACCAGCCCCACCATCAACTTGCAGTAGGGGCTGGTTTTAATCAGACTCTCTTTGTAGCAGATTGTTCTTCACGCAGCTGGACTAATCTCCATTTGGGAGTAGCAAGTATTGGCTGTAAAGGAATTAATGAAAGTGTTAAGAATTAAATAAAAATATATTTTTAGGTTAATTACACCTTATGTAAGAATCCGGGTTTTTGATTGGTTAATAGCCAGTGTATTTTTCACCAATTTACTGTTATCAAATGAATATCGTTCATTTTTAACGCCGCCGGGGTATTTGCTAAAAGGATATGCCTTTTTTAACCTCTCTGCCGTGGTATTTGCCAAAAAATACTCTATCCGACTGGACGCTTGTAACGTCACGATCATCAATGCGTTTTAGTACATTAAATAAAGGCAACAGTAGTATACCGCTGTTTAAAACTCATAAATCCATGGACAAAAAACAAAATCGGGGTAACAAACTAAAACCGAGGGAAACGCATTAAATATAAGAGGAGAACAACTTAACATTCGGTGTAATTAAACAGATATATCATGTTATTGAGGGGTATTTGCGAAAAATACCAGTCTTGAGAATGAATTTCCCTCGCCTTACGGCTCGTGAATTTAACATTCTCTCGACTGGTATTTTTTGCAAATACCCCTCCTTAACATGATGTATCTGTTCACAATATAATTTAACAAATTAAAGAAAATTTTGACTTTGCAATTTAATTTAGCAAATTTAAGAAAGATTGACTTTGCAATCAAATTTAAGAAAAAATTGACTTCGCAATCACATGTTTTAATACATCCATGCTTTTATTGTTATTTATGATGGTTTTTTGTGTGTAATCTTTCTTTTTTGCAGTCTGATTAAAACCAGCCCCACCATCAACTTGCAGTAGGGGCTGGTTTTAATCAGACTCTCTTTGTAGCAGATTGTTCTTCACACAACTGGACTAAGCTCCATTTGGGAGTAGCAAGTATTGGATGTAAAGGAATTAATGAAAGTGTTCAGATTTAAATAAAAATACATTTTTAGTTCAATATAATTTAACAAATTTAAGAAAAGTTGGTCTTTGTTATCAAATTTAAGAAAAAACTGATTTTGCAATCACATGTTTTAATACATCCATAATATTTATGTTATTTATGATGTTTTTTTGTGTGTAATCTTTCTTTTTTGCAGTCTGATTAAAACCAGCCCCACCATCAACTTGCAGTAGGGGCTGGTTTTAATCAGATTCTCTTTGTAGCAGATTGTTCTTCACACAACTGGACTAAGCTCCATTTGGGAGTAGCAAGTATTGGATGTAAAGGAATTAATGAAAGTGTTAAGAATTAAATAAAAATATATTTTTAGTTCAATATAATTTAACAAATTTAAGAAAAGTTGGTCTTTGTTATCAAATTTAAGGAAAAACTGATTTTGCAATCACATGTTTTAATACATCCATAATATTTATGTTATTTATGATGTTTTTTTGTGTGTAATCTTTCTTTTTTGCAGTCTGATTAAAACCAGCCCCACCATCAACTTGCAGTAGGGGCTGGTTTTAATCAGACTCTCTTTGTAGCAGATTGTTCTTCACACAACTGGACTAAGCTCCATTTGGGAGTAGCAAGTATTGGATGTAAAGGAATTAATGAAAGTGTTAAGAATTAAATAAAAATATATTTTTAGGGCAATATAATTTAACAAATTAAAAAAAAAAATGACTTCGCAATCACATGTTTTTAATACATCCATGATATTAATGTTATTTATGATGTTGGTTTTTTTTGTGTGTAATCTTTCTTTTTTGCAGTCTGATTAAAACCAGCCCCACCATCAACTTGCAGTAGGGGCTGGTTTTAATCAGACTCTCTTTGTAGCAGATTGTTCTTCACACAACTGGACTAAGCTCCATTTGGGAGTAGCAAGTTTTGGATGTAAAGGAATTAATGAAAGTGTTCAGATTTAAATAAAAATACATTTTTAGTTCAATATAATTTAACAAATTTAAGAAAAGTTGGTCTTTGTTATCAAATTTAAGAAAAAACTGATTTTGCAATCACATGTTTTAATACATCCATAATATTTATGTTATTTATGATGTTTTTTTGTGTGTAATCTTTCTTTTTTGCAGTCTGATTAAAACCAGCCCCACCATCAACTTGCAGTAGGGGCTGGTTTTAATCAGATTCTCTTTGTAGCAGATTGTTCTTCACACAACTGGACTAAGCTCCATTTGTGAGTAGCAAGTATTGGATGTAAAGGAATTAATGAAAGTGTTAAGAATTAAATAAAAATATATTTTTAGTTCAATATAATTTAACAAATTTAAGAAAAGTTGGTCTTTGTTATCAAATTTAAGAAAAAACTGATTTTGCAATCACATGTTTTAATACATCCATAATATTTATGTTATTTATGATGTTTTTTTGTGTGTAATCTTTCTTTTTTGCAGTCTGATTAAAACCAGCCCCACCATCAACTTGCAGTAGGGGCTGGTTTTAATCAGACTCTCTTTGTAGCAGATTGTTCTTCACACAACTGGACTAAGCTCCATTTGGGAGTAGCAAGTATTGGATGTAAAGGAATTAATGAAAGTGTTAAGAATTAAATAAAAATATATTTTTAGTTCAATATAATTTAACAAATTTAAGAAAAGTTTGTCTTTGTTATCAAATTTAAGAAAAAACTGATTTTGCAATCACACGTTTTAATACATCCATAATATTTATGTTATTTATGATGTTTTTTTGTGTGTAGTGTGTAATCTTTATTTTTTGCAGTCTGATTAAAACCAGCCCCACCATCAACTTGTAGTAGGGGCTGGTTTTAAGCAGACTCTCTTTGTAGCAGATTGTTCTTCACACAACTGGACTAATCTCCATTTGGGAGTAGCAAGTATTGGCTGTAAAGGAATTAATGAAAGTGTTAAGAATTAAATAAAAATATATTTTTAGGGCAATATAATTTAACAAATTAAAAAAAAAAAATGACTTCGCAATCACATGTTTTTAATACATCCATGATATTAATGTTATTTATGATGTTGTTTTTTTTGTGTGTAATCTTTCTTTTTTGCAGTCTGATTAAAACCAGCCCCACCATCAACTTGCAGTAGGGGCTGGTTTTAATCAGACTCTCTTTGTAGCAGATTGTTCTTCACACAACTGGACTAAGCTCCATTTGGGAGTAGCAAGTATTGGATGTAAAGGAATTAATGAAAGTGTTCAGATTTAAATAAAAATACATTTTTAGTTCAATATAATTTAACAAATTTAAGAAAAGTTGGTCTTTGTTATCAAATTTAAGAAAAAACTGATTTTGCAATCACATGTTTTAATACATCCATAATATTTATGTTATTTATGATGTTTTTTTGTGTGTAATCTTTCTTTTTTGCAGTCTGATTAAAACCAGCCCCACCATCAACTTGCAGTAGGGGTTGGTTTTAATCAGACTCTCTTTGTAGCAGATTGTTCTTCACACAACTGGACTAAGCTCCATTTGGGAGTAGCAAGTATTGGATGTAAAGGAATTAATGAAAGTGTTCAGAATTAAATAAAAATATATTTTTAGTTCAATATAATTTAACAAATTTAAGAAAAGTTGGTCTTTGTTATCAAATTTAAGAAAAAACTGATTTTGCAATCACATATTTTAATACATCCATAATATTTAAGTTATTTATGATGTTTTTTTGTGTGTAATCTTTCTTTTTTGCAGTCTGATTAAAACCAGCCCCACCATCAACTTGTAGTAGGGGCTGGTTTTAAGCAGACTCTCTTTGTAGCAGATTGTTCTTCACACAACTGGACTAATCTCCATTTGGGAGTAGCAAGTATTGGCTGTAAAGGAATTAATGAAAGTGTTAAGAATTAAATAAAAATATATTTTTAGGGCAATATAATTTAACAAATTAAAGAAAAAATTGACTTCGCAATCACATGTTTTTAATACATCCATGATATTAATGTTATTTATGATGTTGGGTTTTTTTGTGTGTAATCTTTCTTTTTTGCAGTCTGATTAAAACCAGCCCCACCATCAACTTGCAGTAGGGGCTGGTTTTAATCAGACTCTCTTTGTAGCAGATTGTTCTTCACACAACTGGACTAAGCTCCATTTGGGAGTAGCAAGTATTGGATGTAAAGGAATTAATGAAAGTGTTCAGATTTAAATAAAAATACATTTTTAGTTCAATATAATTTAACAAATTTAAGAAAAGTTGGTCTTTGTTATCAAATTTAAGAAAAAAACTGATTTTGCAATCACATGTTTTAATACATCCATAATATTTATGTTATTTATGATGTTTTTTTGTGTGTAATCTTTCTTTTTTGCAGTCTGATTAAAACCAGCCCCACCATCAACTTGCAGTAGGGGCTGGTTTTAATCAGACTGTCTTTGTAGCAGATTGTTCTTCACACAACTGTTCAAGCTCCATTCTTCAAACAAATGGACTAAGCTCCATTTGGGAGTAGCAAGTGTTGGCTCTTAAGGAATTACTGAAAGTGTTCAAATAAATGAAAAACATATTATTTAGGTCAATATAACATAACAAATTAGAGAAAATTTTGACTTTGCAATATAATTTTACAAATAAAAAAGTTTTTGACTTTGCAATAATAATTACAAATTTAAGAAAAGATTGACTTTGCAATCACATCTTGAAAACTATGTTGAGGTTCTTCCCTGTAGGTCATGGTCCAGCGAATTTGAATTAATTACCAATTTGTATGTTAAGTTTTTTGCTTAAGTTAATTTGATAGAATATATATACTTGTTATAGAAAAAGTCTACCTCCAAATTCAACAAATATGTTGTTAATCAGTTACTTCAGCATAATGATAACTTACCTTTTTTTTCACTATAAGTGGATTAATGTCAGCTTATAGCCTTAATTAATGTAGATGTTTCTTTGCTTGTGTCTGTACAGAAGCACATTTAATTGATTAACTAAGGACATCTAAAACAAAATGAACAGTTTAAAAAATAGATTATAAATAGTTGTGATTATACTCATTTATATTTGGAAAATTGTAACTTAGCTTTGAAAATTGGCATTTGACAAGCTGTTTCTTTGCAAAAAAAGCTTTGTTTAAATCAATCCTACATCTTTTATCAATTAGACAGCAACCCAATTACTCAAAAAGTATGGCCTCCAACAATCGAAAATTAAGTGTCTTGTATATGTCAGCTTGGTTGACCGTTATGGAATATGTGTTTCACATATTATAAAGGATATGTTCCTTCTGTTTTAACTACAATCCATTTTCTCGAATGTGACCTACCCAATTAGACTAACCCAAGTCAAAGTGAACTGCAGTTCTTTAACAGTTAATTAGCATTCACAGTTCCCACTTGACAGCAGTTATTTGGCAGTTTATTAGCATTCACAGTTACCAAATATAAGGCAATGCTTAATTTGCATAAAGGCATTCCAATAGCATTCCATAGCTGTTTCTTAGCAGTTTATTTAGCCTTCACAGTTCTTCGGCAGTTATTTTTAACGAAAAATTTAAATGAGATCTGAATATTCATGAGAACTGCTATAATAACAGCTATCAAATAATGAATATTCATGAGAACTGCTAAAATAACAGCTGTCAATAATGAATATTCATGCCAACTGCTAAGTTTTACATCTTAATATGGTTTTATAAACTGCTAATAACTGCTGTGGAATGCTATCAAAAGTTGCAATACAAAGGCGACACATGAATGCTGGTAATCAATATACAGTGTACAAGATATGAAAGCAAAAATTATTAAAATTATAATATTTTACTGTAAGTCTTATGTGAAATTTCAAAAAGTTGTACTTAAACTTATATTTGTAATTAGAGCAGTAACTATACAATCTAATAACAGACTTAATTTTAAGGGAATGTAAAAAAAAAAAAAGAGTAGCACTTACTTTAGCTGGTCTTAGACCCTTTATTAATTATATAAGTGGCCGTAATGATATAGGAACAATTAAAAATGCACTTTAATTATCAAAACTTTTAAAAAAGCAACTTATTTAAGAGCTATTACTGCTAAGAGGCTTATCACTACCTTGACTAAGTGATTTTCAAATAAGAAGTTATTTCATTGTTATCATTATTTTATTATCAAACATGCCAAATGTATTGTTTTTATTCTATTAAATGTGGACCAAAAGACAACAGTTATATCCTCTTTCTCTTTTGGAATTTTAAACAAATAAATTCTTGATACATGCATTGACATGTAATATATATTATGTTTCTTTTTTCTGAAACAAACTAAAGTAAAATTATATATTATAAATTAATTTCATTAAATTGATTGTTTGGACAATTTTAACCAATCAGCTATTTGCAGTCTAGGTTTACCTATGAATTCCCTCCCCTTTTTTTCAACTCTCGAATATGATTAGATTTGTTTTTTTTAACAAAATAATAGATTAAAATAATCATCTCTATTTTTTTCAAATAACATCTTGAACTGTAAGTATATATATGCTAGTATTCTAATACAATCCTGTCAACATCAGATATTCTATTTAAGTAAACAACTATCCCCCCTTTTTGTGGGCTTTCTGTATGATTTCTGTTTCCCCCAACAAAGTTATGTCAGAATATACACAAGCATTAACTGTAACTTTCAACTTACTGTACTGCAGGTGTGTAAAAGTATTCAATTCATCCAAAATTAAGCTTATAAATGACAAAAATACAGTTTTTCACTAGCAAGTATTTCCACACAACATGGAGCCAAAATGCACATTTGAAAATGATCAAATTATCTTCAAATAAATGTTTAACTTCAAGCTGAAAACATAGCCAGATCCAAGCATTTTTATAACAAAGATTAATAGGTCAACTGCTATCGAACTGCTGTCATAACTGTTGTCTTGACTGCTAAGAGGAATGCTAAGATGAATGCTAAGACGAATGCTAAGTCGAATGCTAAGACGAATGCTAAGACGAATGCTAAGAAATGGTGAAATGTGGCAGTTTTTCAAACTGCTTTTAGATTGAATGCTTAGAACAGCTAAAGGACTGCTAAAAATATGAAGAACTGGCAAATAACAGCTAAAAAACAGCTAATAATAGCAGTTCAGTTTGACTTGGGAATAGGTTTAACTAACATGGGCAACATGACGGGTGCCACATTTGAAGCAGGATCTGCTTACCCTTCTGGAGTACCTTAGATCACCCAAATTTTTGATGGGGTTGATGTTGCTTAGGTTTTTTGTTCTTAACCATGGCGTTGTCAGTTGTCAGTCTATTTTCGATTTATGCGTTTGAATGTCCATTTGGTATCTTTCGTCCCTCTTTAAAACACTAATTTAGAAAAAAAAAAGTGTATGAATCTAGCTGAGACTATCAAAGATCTTCATCAACTAATTACTTAATTTAAAAAAAAAATGATTTCAGTTTTCAGAAACATGTAATGCCATATTTGGATGTCTGGTTAATGTTGAATTATAAGCAATTAAATAAATTTGAGATGTTATCTGGTGTTAATGGCCATAATTATCTTATGTTAAGGGGAATATGTGCACTACATTATAAATTGGCAGAAAAATATTTGTATTCAAAAGTAAAATGTTTTAATGCAACTAAATATCAAATTATAAATTCAGAAATACATCTTACTTTCTAGCCATTTCTATACTAATATTTAACCTACAATCTAACAAACCTAACATTTTTTCTTGGTCATTTCTGAGTTGTGATTTCTTTATTTCTGACTATTTTGCTGGTTTGAATGGTTTCCTATATTTGATAGTCAAAACGTTCTCTTTAGTTTTATAAGAGTTTCTTAGTTATGTATTTCTGAAGTTTGTTTATTTTAAGAACTTTAAAAAACAATCTATTTTTGAATTATTAAAATTTTTAAATTGTCTCATTTGATTCATTAACAATTTGATATTTTTCGTAATTATTTCTTAATAATATTACCATTGTAGTGCTTATTATTCATCTGCTAAAATTGTCCAGATCCTTGTCCATTTTTTCTTTTATTTGTTAAGTCGAGAATTTGGTGTTGATAGCAGCTCTTTTCTGGTTTCTGATTTAAATTCTCAAATTTTAAATATCCAAGTCTGAAATTTAATACAGATGGAAGAAAAAACTTTGTCAGAATACTAATAAAGATATATATTTGCGCTATTTCTCCTTCTTTTCATGATCATTAAAAAATTGCTTGTAGCAGGTATTTTCGCATATAATGAAATTTAAATTATACTAAAAAAAAATTTTAAAAATGAGTAAGATCATAAAAAAACCTTTTTTATGAAATTGAGCAGACATAATATTTATTAAATAGAAATGCACTTGAAATTGAACTCCCTTTTGCTTAATTTTGATGTTTAAGTTGCATATATGATAGCAGAATTAGTTAAAAATCTAAATTTAATAGTTCCTTTTAGCTCACCTGGCCTGAAGGACCAAGTGAGCTTTTTTCATCACTTGGCATCCCTCGTCGTTAACTTTTACAAAAATCTTCTCTGAAACTACTGGGCCAAATTAAATCAAATTTGGCCACACTCATCATTGGGGTATCTAGTTTTTAAAATGTGTTCCGTGACTTGGCCAATCAAGATGGCCGCCTTGGCTTAAAATAAAACATAGGGGTAAAATGTAGATTTTGGCTTATATTTCTGACACTAAAGCATTTAGAGCAAATCTGACAAGGGATAAAACTGTTAATCAGGTCAAGATATATCTGTTGAGATATTATCAGATGAACCGGACATTCCGTTGTTAGGTTGCTGCCCCTGAATTGGTAATTTTAAGAACATATTGCAGATTTAGGTTATTCTCTTGAATTTTATTATAGATAGAGATAAACTGTAAACAGTAATAATGTTTAGCAAATTAAGATCTACAAATAAGTCGCATGACCAAAATGGATAGGTAGCTGCCCCTAAATTGGCAATTTTTAGGAAATTTTGCAGTTTTTGGTTATTTTCTTGAATTTTATCATAGATAGAGATAAGCTGTAAAAAGCAATACTGTTCAGCAAAGTAAGATATACAAATGAGTCAACATTACCAAAATGGTCAGTTGACCCCCTAAAGGAGTTATTGCCCTTTATAGTTTATTTATAAACAAAATCGTTAATTTTTGTAATCTTACTAAAATCCTCTCCTCAGAAACTGCTATGACAAATTTAACCAAACTTGTTCACAATCATCATTAAGGTATGTAGTTTTAAAAACTGTCCGATGACCCCGCCCGCGTACCAAGACGGCTGCCATGGCTAAAAATAGTACATAGGTTAAATTGCAGCTTTTGGCTCATATCTCTGCAACTGAAGCATTTAGAGCAAATCTGGCAGAATAAAATTGTTCAATTTAGTTGAAGATCTATCTGCACTGAAATTTTCAGACCATTCTGGCAACCCGTTGTTAGGTTGCTGCCCCTTAATTGGTAATTTTAAGAATATTTTGCAGTTTTTGGTCATTTTAATGAATTTTATTATTGATAGAGATAAACTGTAAACAGCAATAATGTTCAGTATAGTAAGATCTACAAATAAGCCATCGTAACCAAAATGGTCAGTTGAGCCCTTAAGGAGTTATTGCCCTTTATAGTCAATTTATAACAATTTATCGTAAATTTTTGTAATTCTACTAAAATCCTCTCCTCTGAAACTACTTTGACAAATTTAACCAAGCTGTCTACAATTATCATTAGGGTATTTAGTTTTAAAAATGTGTCCGATGACACTGCCCGCGAACCAAGATGGCTGTCCTTCCTAAAGATAGAACATAGGGTAAAATGCAGCTTTTGGCTCCTATCCCTGAAACCGAAGCATTTAGAGCAAATCTGACGGGATTAAATTGTTCAATAGGTGAATATTTATCTGTCCTGAAATTATCAGACCATTCCGGCAACCCATTGTTAGGTTGCTGCCCCTGAATTGGTAATTTTCAGAAAAGTTTGCAGTTTTTGGTTATTTTCTTGAATTTTATTATAGATAGATATAAGCTGTAAACAGCAATAATGTTCAGCAAAGTAAGATAAACAAATAAGTCAACATTACCAAAATGGTCAGTTGACCCCTTAAAGGAGTTATTGACCTGTATAGTCAATTTATAACAATTTTTCGTAAATTTTTGTTAGCTTACTTAAATCCTCTTCTCTGAAACTACAATGACAAATTTAACCAAGCTGTCCGCAATCGTCATTAGTGTATTTACAGTGGCGGATCCAGAACTTTTCCTAAGGGGGAAGGGAGGGCCGCTCCAGTCATGCTTCAGTGATTCCCTATATAATCAACCAAATTTTTCCACGAAAGGGGGGCTCGTGCCACCCACCCCCCCCCCCCCCCCCCCCCCCCCCCCCCCCCCCGGGATCCGCCTATGATTTAGTAAAATGCAGCTTTTTTGCTCATATCTCTGAAACCGAAGCATTTAGAGCAAATCTGACAGGATAGCATTATTCATTAGGTAAAGATCTATCTGCCCTGAATTTTCGGACCATTGTTAGGTTGCTTCCCTTGAATTAGTAATTTTAAGGAAATTTTGCAGTTTTTATACGCCCGTCAAAATTTTGATGGGACGTATTATGGTATACAAATGTCCGGTGTCCGTCCGTCTGTCTGTCTGTCAGTCTGTCCGTCCGTCTGTCCGGCGTAAACATGTCGCACCGTAACTTGAGAACGACTTATCCAAATTTCATGAAACTTAATATAGTTGTTTCTTATGATGGTCAAATGATCTGTATACTTTTTGGTGGAAATAAGATTAAAACTTTTTGAGTTACGGCACTTTGTAACTAAAACAGGGGTTTGTTTTTTCACATGTCGCCAAAACGATTCTTAATTATGGCTTAAAACTTTAAACACTTCTTAGTTATATTAATCTTAATATCTGTATACTTTTTGAGTTATTGAGTATTTTGTAAAAAAGAGGGAGGGATTTTTTACATGTCGCACCATATCTCAAAAACGATTTATGATTATTGCTTAAAACTTTACACATGTCTTTGTTATATTAATCTGTATACTTTTTGGTGATGATTCAAAATTTCATTTTTGAGTTATTGAGTATTTTGTTAAAAAAGGGGGAGGTTTTTTTACATGTTGTGCCGTATCTCAAAAACCATTTATGATTATTGCTTAAAACTTTACACACTTTTGTGTTCCTTACACAACTGGACTAAGCTCCATTTGGGAAGAGCAAGTATTGGCTCTAAAGGAATTAATGAAAGTGTTAAGAATTAAATATAAATATATTTTTAGGTCAATATAATTTAACAATTTTGAGAAAAGTTTGACTTTCCAATAGAATTTTACAAATTTAAGACAAATTTTGACTTTGCAATCACATGTTTTAATACATCAATGATATTATTATTTTTGTGTGTAATCTTTCTTTTTTGCAGTCTGATTAAAACCAGCCCCACCATCAACTTACAGTAGGGGCTGGTTTTAATCAGACTCTCTTTGTAGCAGATTTTTAAATTTTTAAAAGAAAGACTCCATCATAAAATACAACTCTGGAATTTAATTTGCTGTGATAGAATATAGACTACAAACACTAATGGACTCGGGAACAAGCTGTGGAAGGGAAGAGACATATAAAGATCCAAAAGAAACAGATTCGGGAATATGTTGTGCAAAACAGACTCAAGAATATGGTTTAGTGCTCAACAAACTTTAATTGAACAACAAAACAATAGAATATAACCAGTGCTGAAATTAGATTTATGAACTTTTTATTCGTTTGCTATAAAATTGAGATGCGTGTGCTTAGCATTACAATTACAACGCTTGCAGTTTTATTTGAGCCCTGCCATCCTAAGACGTGTATACTCATTTTTGTCCAGTCTGCAACTTTTGCCCCAAAAAGCTCGACATAGGGTTAGTGATCCAGTGGCAGCGGCGTTAGCTAACTTTTTTAAAAGCTTTATATTTTAGAAGACCTGGATGCTTCATACTTTGTATATAGACGCCTTATGTTACGAAGTTTGTCTGTCACATGTCAATTTTCACGGTTCAGTGACTACTTGAAATTTTTTTTTTATGGCGCATTATATTTTCTGGTCTGCACCCGTCCGGTCGTCATGGATCAGTGAACAAGGTTAAGTTTTGGTGGTAAGTTCATATCTCAGATACTATAGTATATTTGGTGTATGGAAAGATTGTAAGGTGTATGTATGTCCAATGGACAGGTGTCACATCTGACCCGAGACCTCATGGTTCAGTGGTTATAGTTAAGTTTTTGATCTGTTTTTCTTATACTGTATGCAATATGTCTACTATATTTGGTGTATGGAATGATTGTAAGGTGTACATGTCCAACTGGCAGGTGTCATAATCTGACCTTGATTTTCATTTTCATGGTTCAGTTGTCAAAGTTAAGTTTTTGAAATTTTGGTCCTTTTTTCTATTATACTATATGAATAAGTCAACTATATTTGGTGTATGGCAATATTTTATGATGTACATGTCGGTCTCGCAAGGTTTTATTTTACCTTTACATCATTTTTTGTGTTTTGGTCTGTTTTTTTTCAAACTATAAGCGATAGGTCAACTTTCTTGGATCATGTTAAGTTTATGTGATAGTTATAGTAAAGCTTTGTATTGAGGACTATCACCATAATACCAATGGTTAGTAAAGAAGGCGAGACATTTCAGCGTGTGCACTCTTGTTTTTAATTAATGTGTTAAAGGCTGGTGATAATGATAATTTAAACAGTACATGATATTTGGTAAACATTTACATCATAATATACATGTGATTTGAAACCATTTTATTCAAAATTATTTGGTGTTCAACCCCTTTTCGCCTTTATATCCGTGGTCCATGGAAACACAAGTTTTCTTAGTTTGAAGGGTAAAATTATCAGGACCAATTGAAAATGAGTTAGTATTATACTTAAGCATCTACAAATGAGATTTCTTTAAAAATTACGATTGGACTCTCCGTCATGGTTAATTAACACAATGAAAAGGTTTTTGTCAGCCTGAATGGAGTCAAAAAGCAAGACATTGGTATGATGTTTCCAGTGTCATCAACAATTATATATTAATATATAATTGTTATTATGTCAGTTTATGGGGAACCACTAGTTATGGGTAAAAAATATTTGGTATGCAGTTGTGTCAGCACTGGCACATCTCATTCCCATGTAAATTAGTTGGCCCCATCATTAGTAGCCTTTTTTCGCTACATTGCAGTGGCGGATCCGGGGGGGGGGGGGGGGGGGGTGTTCCGGGGGTGCGCACCCCCCCCTTTATTTTTGCCGATCAATGCATTTGTATCGGGACATATGTTTTGCACCCCCCCTTTGCCCTGGGTGCCCTGGGTTAGCACCCCCCCTTTCGAAAATTCCTGCATCCGCCCCTGCATTGAAGACCCATTGGTGGCCTTCGGCTGTTGTCTGTTCTATGGTTGGGGTTATCGCTTTGACACATTCCCCATTTCCATTCTCAATTTTATTTTGACTTTGATGCAGATCTGAAACTTGGTTATTGCGAGGATTCAACTCAGATCCTGATTAAGACTGAGTTTTTAGCTAAAGATTGGTGGTTCTCTCCCGGTACTTGTTCTATCTATATTCTTTCATCTATTATATATACTAACTGCCACATATAGTCGTGGTTGCTGAAAGTGGCCAACAACTAGGGTTTTGTAATCTTTGAGGGAAATGAAAAAAAGTAATATTTAATTCAGATAAACTTCTGGAGCAATTTTATTCCTTTTTAATTTAATGCGTATGCTGAATTGATTGAACGGTTGATGTTTGTTCAATGTCCAGTGGCAAATATTTCATGCATGGTGAAGACGAATGCAGAATTGAATCTAAATGGTTGAACATTTCTTTTTGTAAAATTAAAAAAAAGCTACAATTTACTTTTTATGAAGCAGAACAGTAGTTTTAGTAAAAACAAATGTTAGCAACTTGGCAAAAAAACATGTAACTATGCTATACAAATATTAATATAATATACAACAATAAACCAGAGTATACTGATTTGTATCACTATAATATAATAACTATTATGGTGATGTTGAATTCCCTGTCATTCATTTATCATCTCCGCCCTAACTTGTCTCAAGATTTTTTTTAACTGAACATCAACCTCACTTTCAGTTATAGAGATGTGATTTTATTTACTGGGACAAGTGCTTGTCGGACCATCCAAAAGAATTTGCGGTCATCCAATGTTCAATACTTCAGTACTTTGATTTATTTTCCGTGTCTTTACTCCCATGCTTGTCTCATTCGCATTTTATTAAGAAGTAAACTAGGACTAGATTCAAGGGTCAGTCCGCAAATTGTTTTAAAATTATGTGTTCCTAGGATATAAAGGTGGCACGGTAGTATTTCCTGGCCCATAAGTGATAATAATGATAGCCTTTTTAGAATTTTCACCACTTTCTAACACTGCAAAAAAATCTACATTCACAGTTAACTGGCGTACTTTCATTTTACCAGGGTTTCCCCTGTGTCAATTATTTTTGACGCCACCTCTTTCGCCAAAACAATATATTTTTCTCCACTTTATTTTTTTTTATGATTTTACTATTCAGAAATGAATTTCAATAATATGTATCATGACCGTTTACTTTTTTTGCTATTTTTAAAAACCTAAGGCCACTAGTACGTTTAGGTCTTTTATGGTGCAGTGAATACAAAATTAAAAAAAATTCTCAAAAATTCATTTTCATCTGTATGTAAAATTATTTCCTATTTTTCTACACCTGATTCATCCCTCAGTTTGGGAAAGTATGTTCAGTAAATACTGTATTTTTTGTCCAATCACACTGTTTAGATACATTTACCTAAGTAACCTAAATTCTGGAATACAAATACTACCGTGCCACCTAAACTTCTATCAAATTTATACTATGATTAATATTCAGTTTTCAAATAAGATGCAACAAGCGGACACTAAAAGGTGACCGCAGGGTCTTTGTGCCGGTCATTTATAATAACTGCATGATATCCAAGAACGGCTGAGTAATAACTTCTAGTGCTTTAATTACTTCTTATTAACGATCTTATATCTCGTGCTTCGTTTTTCCCAATTTTTATTTTCAGTGCAACGTTTTTGCGATTTTTATTTAACGTGCTTCCGTGTTTATATCTCCCATTACCACCCTAAAAAATGTTTAAAATGTATTATTTTGCAACATCGTACTCAGGGGCGTAGCTAGAAAGAAACGATGTGGAAGCAACTAAAAAAATTTGGGACCCTAGCTATTATGCCTATTATGCAGAATTTTTTTTTTTGGTTTTCGGTCATAGGACGGTTAAAAGAGGAGCTATATGTAGATAAAAATTTATGAATGTAAAACTATTAATAAATCTTCTGAATATAGTAATACATAAACAACAAATATTTGTGATACAGAATTTACTCAAAATTGTCCAAAATCTGCTCTTCGGGTCTGGGTTCTATTACTTTGTCAACATTCACACTGAAATCCCGATGAACATGCAGTAATGCTATGTAATTTTCGTTGTTCATTGTTGATCGTACATTTGTTTTCAATTACATACGTAGTACCGTGACTGATATATCTCAGGGCCATCATGGCATGGTAGCACTCGCGAGATGTTATAAACCAGCGTACATGTTCGGCATCGAGCGACCTCCCAATTGAATCCGTCAAAATTACATGCTAGGTCAGTTTCGTATGTTTCAGACAATATTGAGATTTGTTCGTTTGTGATATTTCCTACAACATGATGAAGCCGTGAGATACAGCACAAAGAAGCGATTTTCTGATAACTTGACGCGACTCCACTCTCCAGTTGCTTTATCATATGGTCTATGAACACAAAAAATAATGAGGCTTTCCAATACTGTTTTGGCGTGGTTGCAGGATGATTGGCTCTGGTAGTCTGTCAACCACATCGCCTCGGCATATTTTCAACGATATCGAAGGGATCTGATAATTCTAATGCCGATTGGTACATCCAGAGACATATAATATTATATGTCTCTGGTACATCTCATTCCAAACTGATGAACTGTACACTGTAAAATGTGCTTCAAAACTACATATCTTAGAATAGACTGAGTATTACAAATTCAAAAGTAAAAATCTTGTAAAAGATACAAGTAACCTTCCGATTTTGTCATAATCTCCAAACAAAATTATTTTGAAACCAAATGTCGTTATCTAATGATATTTCATCAATTAAAAAAAGTGACAACATACATTGTAGGTGTTTTCTTTAACATTCAATTTATAAATTTTTATTTTTCCATTTCTTTTTTTGCATACCGAATCAATGTGCACGCAACTTTGGAGCTACGATCTTTTTCTGAATGAACAGCTTCATCAACACTTGTAACTAGGTTGTCAAACTAATATCCGGGATAGACGGAAAAGACACCAACAGTCTCCGATTCCGATTGACCAACTCATCTCTCTCTCTTCTGCTTTTTTTTCCCTTTTTTTATTTGAAAAATTTTGTCCTGCCTTTTTTTTAACTCAAAACTCCTGTCCTGCCTATTTTTTTCAAATTTCATCCTAGCCCCCCATAAAAATCAAATGGTAGCTCCCTAAATGTATAAATTTCTACACAAAACAGTGATTCAATTCACAATATGCAGGGGATTCAGTCGAGGGTATGCACAGGCTAAAATTTGCAAAGCATAGGTTGACTTGTCCTCAGCTTTAGCTTATAATTTGTACCCTTGTTGAATTTAGTTGAAACGGTTTGCAACCCTCCCCCTTTTTTTATCGCCCAAAATAAAGTCAAACAAGTGTTTTAAGAAAGCTAATACTTGTACAGGAAAATTTCTTCCGGAAGTGTACATTGTAACTAAGAAAAACAACCCGCCAAATTATCAAATTATCCTTTTTGAAGTGAATGTAACATTACCTATGTGTAATCAATGCAGATTCTCCGTTATTTGGTTATTCAATATTAAGATTTAAGACATTTCCTCGGGTACCTGAAAAATGGAAAACTCAAATTGAAGAAGTTCGCTCGCACGGCAAACTTCATTAGTGAGTATATAGTTAACTAGCCCTCGATCTGGTTAAGATTTGGCGAACTGTCCAAGCTGTGAATTTGAATTAAACACAATCAAGTAAAATAGAACTCGTCCAATCGTCATCACAATTAAATGCAGACATCCAGAATCTGACAAAACAATTAATAATCGGGATACAGGATCAGACCCCTTTGATTGTGTATATTTCTTCTTTATTAATATTATATGGGCGTTTTTCTTGTCCCAGCCACTTTAAAAAAAATGTGTTTGATCTTTGCAAGTAATTTTTTGTGCAGTCTGTACATTGAATTAGATTTAACATTTTAAAGCAAAGAAACAGTTTATTTTTAGAGGGATTGATAAGATATTGACTCCTGAATGGTCCAAAACAACCAAAATGGCATGTCCCTAGACCGCCTATTCAACATTCATACTCTAAAATATCGTAAAAAAATGAAGAAATAAATGTTTTTTTTACTTTACATAAGTTCTTTAATAATTCAAAAGTATGTTCAGAGCCAACATATTTTAATAAACAGCTTTCAATATTGAGTTTTTTTAATTTCAGAAGGTGTGTCCCTCACAAAATGTCCACTACGAAACGTAGTCATTAAAATTTGCCAATAAACAGTTTTAAAAAATCAATGTAATTTTTGTTTGCAAGAGATATAAACATTAGGGTCTTACAAAAGAAGTAATGCTTTTATAACGGCAATTAAATTGTTGGTAAGAAAAATCGAGTACATCAAATGGACCAGAATGATACCGTATTTTTGATAATGTCCACTACGAAACAGGTCAAATCTCCTTCAGTATCTGGGTACAGATGCGCATTAGTTTTTCCATAGGCCGTAATGGTAACGTTTTCTTCTGTTGCTCAGTCCATATCGTTAACTTGGATATGTGTGATGGCTCGTTTCGAAGCTGAGACATTTTGACATATGTGGTTAAATTTTCGGGGTACGAAGTGAGATTACTTTTTCCGTAAATTAGCAAACCCCGAGTATCCTTTTGTGATGCGGCTCCTCATGGTAAATAATCCCATTTTTAACACAAAAAGTTCTTTGAAAATTTAATACTTTGAACACATTTAATAGCTCCATAGATTTTACACATTTATTCTGTGTTCCCCTACTTTCTAAATTAACTCAAATGGTTAAGCTCAGTCACTTGTTTATCATAGAAAAGTGTCAAATATCACTACACAGAGAATTTTTGTTTACACGTGACTTTTGAGGTCCTCATTTCAAGGCGCATTAGGGATCTTGTCCCATCTGGTTTTAAAATTATGAAAAAAATATCAGTGTACAGCTTGATAAATGCTTTGATGAATACAATCAGTCTTGTTATTAATGCAATATAGGGATTGTGGGGAAAAAATAAAACATGCGAATACGTCCCTAATACGAAACGGTCCCCTACGAAACAAGTATGGGAGAAAAACGTTTCGTAGTGGACACTACCACTACCATGCAGTCTTTTTTTAATCTTTTTTCAATTATATTCGTGCAAAACAAATAACAAGGGTTAGTTTCATGTAAATTTTATTATGTTTTTATTAACATACAATAGGGTTGATGTCAACTACGAAACCGTTTTGTCCACTACGAAACGCATCAAAATGTCCACTATGTAACATGAGTTGAACCTTCATATGTGAAGTACTGTCTAATCTTTATCCATAAAAATGATTTTCCAATTCAGAAAAAAATTACATTTTTTCTAGTATTTAAAGTAAACAAACTGGAATGTCTATAGGAAACATTTAAAATTGCAAAAAATATGTGTGTTTAGAAGAAAATTCGTAGGGGACAAAAGTCCCCTACGAAACAGTACACAAATTATGAAAATAATATCATTTTAAAGAATATTTAAGATTGCACTTTTTGTTTACAAACAGGTCTATTATAGAGGTATTCAAAATAACTCTTGAAATTAAATTTTAGACAAGTTAATTTCCATTTTTTTTAGGTCTGAAATATATGCTTTTATTGAAAAACGCCCATATAGCCTAACAAGAGTGCACACACTGAAATGTCCGGCCTTCTTTACTTTCCCATTGATTCTATGTTAATATAAAGGTTTAGGCAGCAACCATTTGATTTTCTGGGGGGGGGGGGGGCTATGGATTTTTTTGGAAAAAAAAGTTTGTTTCCAGTTTTTGGAGAAAAAAATTTGTTTTTGATTCTGAGAAAAAAAAATTGTTTGTTTCCCCCTCAGCTGCCACTATATGTAATGCTAAAATTGAAAGAAAAAAAATTTTCGACTTGTCGCCAAAAAAAAATAGATTGTTTTTCGCCACAGGAGAAAAAAAAGTTTGTCCAGAAAAAAATTCATAGCCCCCCCAGAAAATCAAATGGTTGCTGCCTTACCACAACTATCATCTAAGAAAATGAGGTCAAGTTCAGATAAACCAAACTTGAAATACATGTCACTTTGCAATCATTGTATATATGTAGGACTCTGAGGTACGATGGGGACGCTGAAGTGCGATGGTCATGCTGAAGTGCGATGGTCCTTTCGCTGAAGTGCGATGGTTCTGCAATTACGTTTGGACAATGTGATGTTTTGAAATACGCCCTTATTAAATTAAATTGCTCCGTGTTGAAGACCTTATTTTGACCTAGGATGGTTTACTGTTACAAATTGTGACTTGGATGGATAGTTGTCTCATTGGCATTCATGCAACATCTGATATCTACATAGGCAGGATAATAAGATTTTGTAGATGAGGCTTAAGGTTTCATACATACAAAGGAAAAGAAACAGAATGAAATGAATGATTCAAATCCCGAACAGTTTTGAGCATTAGAGGTGGGGGTTACAAAAATATGTCAAACTAAGTTGGAAAACAAACCATTTCTGAAGGCGACTAAAAGATGATCTTGGTCTGCAGATGTGCTTACAGTGTTTGCTGAAGCATGTATAATTCATGCTGAAAACGTTTTGCAAGACAATAAAATGTATTGATCTTAATATTAATTTACTCTTCTCTTCAAGTAAACATCACATAATTTTGTGTTAAAACTTAATAATATACTAAGATTAATTGTTAGAAATGTTTTCCTGGTATCAAGTAGCTATATTTTTGTTTAATTCTTGAGATGAAACCTGCTTTGTAAGAAAAAATGCATGTATACAGTTATCATCTCAATTGGATAGGTCAAAATAAACCCGAATGGTCCAAACTTGGTGTACTTTGTGATTCTCAGCAGAGAAACAGCTAATCGTTAAGCTTTTTTTTTTTTTTACAGAAAAGGCTCACTATGAGTCAAGCATTCATGAGTGTACTGTTAGGATATCAGATAAATAGATAAATGCATTGTAATCAATTTCTTTGCGATGACATGACAAGAACAAGTTACTAGTATATTTGACAAACAATTGTCCTGTTTAGTTAGTACCATAGACGTCACAGTTAGACCTTCGCACTTCAGCGTACACACCAACGCACTTCGGAGTATCTCACAACAAGTAGGCGTCAAAATGTCACAATCGCACTTCAGCTTGTTAACCAACGCACTTCAGCGTGGACCATCGTACTTCAGCTTGACAATCGCGGTTCGGAGTACCATCGCGGTTCCGAGTCCTACATATACATGGTGGCCTATAGTTGTTAATTTATGTGTCATTTTGGTCACTTGTGGAGAGTTGTCTCATTGGCAACCATACCACATCTTCTTTTTTTTATGTGTACATCATATGCTTTAAAAACAGTTGCATGACCTATCACACATACTGTGACATAAACAGAAGTTGCAGGCTCGACAAAGACTGCATCAAATTTGATTAGAATTATTTACTGAAAACTCAATTTTAAATAAATATTATCTTTTTTCTTCAAAAATATCTGAAATGATTTAGAAAATAAATCAGACAAATGCGCCACTTGTGTTTAATTTTAACAGAAGTCTGGTTGCCTGGTAGGTAAATTAAATTTGTATGGAGTGCTGAACAAGAAAGTAAGATAGTGATGTTATATTACTGGAACACTAAGAGAGGAATTCCAGATTAATGAAATTAAAAAATTTCAAGTCAATATGATAATGAAATTGATGAAATAAACCTATAATGAGACCATTTGGTCATGGAAACATTGTACATATAGTACATGTAGTGTAGATTGTCTCTTGTGATTGACATTAAAACAACAAATTATCAGTTATTTTGAAATCTTTTTTCACAGATTTGGTATGAAGCTAAAAGATGACAGATTTCAAGAAAAGGATAACGAGTTCAGATGTTTTGACTTTTGATCCTGAGGAATCACTTCTTAGAGGGCAGATTCCCCTGAAAGAGTTTAGGGTATAGATAACTTGTAAAATCTAGAATCTAAAGATATATATTAATCATAGTTCCTACTGATTTAAAACTGTTTTACAGATTAGTACAATAGAAGAAGAAAAATAATAATCTACAAGTATTTGCAATAATGAAAGCTAGTTTAAAATTCAATATCAAGTATTTTCAATCAATGAACAATATTTTAATTTATAGAAATCTAAAATAGTTTTTTTTATTTACTCTTCATTATTTTATTTCAGGATATTCTGAAAAATCATGATGAAACAAAGATCAACAAGATAAGTTTTTCACGGAATGGCTATTGCAATGATGCAGTATTGAAACTCATTCAGTCATACAAAAAGGTTTGTGCTAGTCAGCAGTCCAGCTTTTCAGCTTTCAATCAAATTTATTTATAAAAAAATAAGATGTGGTATGATTGCCAATGAGACAGCTCTTCAATAGAGACTGATTGACACAGAAATTAACAACTAAAGATCAGATTATGGCCTTCAAAAATGAGCAAAGCCCATACAGCATACTGGTAGTCGGCTATAAAAGGCCTCAAATTGACAAATGTAAAACCATTTAAATGAGAACATCAAAGGGGCACTAGCTGCCAAATTCATGTTCACCGATTTGACTCAAACTCTCATATTTTATTGATAACAATGTAACACATTTTTCCAAACTTCCAAAAGTATAAAATAATAAATTTACAGGACATGGTCTAAATAAGATGTAGGTAGCTTCATTTCGTGTGAATTTTAGCCAAAACGCCATCTAATTAAGTATCGAGCTGACCTTCTATGACCATATAAGTGATGTAAACATAAACATAGATATAAATAGATTAAGCAACTCGTGCACTTGGATTTTTATAGGTCTGTTAAATTTTGTATTATAGATTAAAAATTGATGTTTATCGTCGTTTTTACCTAAAGAAGAATTATGTTTTGTGAATCGAATCAGTTAATCAAATTATTTACCTTTGTTTCACTTTCAATGTTGACATTCTTTTTCTTTAAATAACTGTACATTGACAATGCATGCGTTATTCCATCTCTTTCTACAGGGTTAACTTGGAGTTCATATGAATACAGATTTAATGAGGTCGAATTATTCACTTGCAAATGAATAATTCATTATCAATGTTTATTAGCTTAATTTGACAAAATTTAACCATTTTAGCTGATAAAAGCAAATTATTATTTCACTATTTCACTTTCAATGATATGATTAAACAAAAAAAAATCATACTTTAGTTTTTTTATACATCTCGTAGCTAGTGCCCCTTAAATTTTCTATTTTTTTTACAAAATAATAAACAAATATGTAACACAGCATCAAACGACAAAGGGGTCCGTAGGTGGCCTGTTGCAAGGCAAAATTTCTGTCCCTATCCAATAAACCCTCATTTTCCAGTGGCAGTCCAAATTTCTCAGACCATCATCCCAGATGGCCTCTATTATTTCAAGACCTACCTATAGTATTTATTGTGAACTTGTTTCTTGTCCTGAATATGCATGAAATATTTGCCACTGGATGTTAATCAACCAACAATCAATCAATCAAACGACAACCACTGAATTACAAGCTCAAGACTTGGGACAGACACATACAGATTTTGGCGGGGTTAAACATGTTAGCGGGCGCCCAACCCTTCCTCTATTCTGGGACAGTGGTGTAACAGTACAACATAAGAAATAAAATTTTTGCGGTCGTATAAAAACTATATAAACAGTTGTAAAAGGCTTTCAAATGGAAATCTATTTAGATAGATTGGCTGATTCTCCTTGAAATTGTTATCATTTTAAATTTCACTAAGGTAAAATGTTTCTGTTGTCTTAATTAGATTTAGTCATTAACAGTCATGACAGTATGTGTACTCATTCACTTAAGGGGGCTCCTGGGTATAAATCAATTTTTTTTCTAATATAGGATTTCACTATATTTTTTTATAAATGAACTTTATCATATACTTAAAAGAAAAACGAAATAAAAAAACGGGGTCACCATTCATTTAAGCTCACAATCAGCCTCCGGAAGAAGCATACATTTTTGTTAATGTCCTTTTTTTCTGTTGAACTAATAGGAGAAATAGAGGCAATATTGAAATAAAAAAATTACCTAATTACAGAAATCGCTTAAATTTTACAATTATTTAGTTTATGTACAGCTTATATGAAAACAATAATAAAAAATATAGGTCACCGATGAGTTAAAAAAGATATTTCAAATTTAATGCCAAAAAATGGCATTTTTGCACCAAAGGGAGATAATTTGGAGCTTTTTCAATGATATAAACATTTTAAAAGTCATCTGGGGCCAAACAGAATTGATTTTTTGGGTTGATTTTTTTACCATATCATAAAGTAATAACTAATAGTGTAATAAATAAAATTTGTAATGAAAAAATAAAGGTTAATTTTTTTGCTGAAATTTTTGTACCCACGAGCCACCTTAAATAAGGTTTAAATACAAATACAAATACAAATATTTTTATTGGCACAAACTCATTAACAATAAATGGTTAAGACCTATGGCATTACATATAACTATAATAATTGACATGGTAGAATGAAAGGTTCCATTATAACATATGCTATTATGAAAAGTTACAAAATGATGTATCATATAAGATCACTATTTCTTATATTTAGACACTCTGATATGAAAGAGGAAGACAGTCTAAGTAATAAAGCTGAGCTATTAACCAATAGAGATATTTTTTCATCAACAGTAATGTAACGCTGTATTTGAAATATAACATTTATTTTATTTTCTAATATTTCTGGCTTTGAGGTAAATCTATTACATTTTAATAAGAAATGTTGTTCATCCTCAATTTCCCCATTTTTACAGACAGGACAGTATCTTTCCTCTCTAGGAATATTAAGATGTCTTCCCCTTTCAATCATTAAAGGATGTGCACTTATGCATATTTTGCATATTGCTGCTATATCATTTAAATTGTTTAGTGAATCAACATATGAAGGTCTTTTACCCATTTTGTAGACTTGACGAAAGAAACTGAGCTTAGAAGACTCCTGTATGTTTGCATTTTGGTAGTCCTTTTTTACTTTGAGACAATAAAACAATATCATCTGTATAAAGAAGAATATTTAAACATGATTTCAAAATTCAATAAAATATCTGCAATTCAAATTTAGATTTTGTACAAAGGAAAATAACTTGTAACTTTATTAGCCTTGTATCTTCAGTCATGGTCAATTGACTTTGAATATTTGCATAACTTGCATCGTAAATAAAGTATTGCTATTTTGATTTCACATTTGCATTATCTAACTAAAAGGCGAGACAAATCTCTGTGTTTAACAGTAATTATAGGTAAAGAAGAATTGCAGAAATGATCATGAAAATATGTCAGGACGTTATAAAAGGGGCATGAGGTGAAAAATTTCTACGAAAAAGGTGTAGGGTCTACATGGTAGGATGCCAGGCCCTCCTAAATCTTCCTCTAGGAAACACTATTTAAGACTAGTCATATGTATTTATATATCTGTATATGTTCAAATACATGTAATTGTGTATTTCAGAAAGACTACGAGAACTTGTTAGAGGTCAAACTTGATGGATGTTTTTTAATTACAAATGCTGGTATCAAATGGCTGTCTGATGTTATACAAGGTGCAAAAAATCTGAAAAAGGTACTAGTACTAGTTATAGATTTAAAATATGCAATGATCACACCCTTACCTTGTAGCTGACTAATATGGTTGAATCAAACTGAAGTTTATTCATTTACTTTCGTAAAAATCTGCCTAGAATTTCAACTGATCTGAACTTCTAAAACTTCTAAAAATTTTTTAAGCAAGCTGGAAATTTATTCTGATCCCATTTTTCATCCATTTAGACTTAGAAAAAAAAGGAAGTTAAGGAAATAATCATAACAATGGCTGACCTAAAAACAATAATGAACTTCAAACTCTGGATAAAATTCAATATTCCAAAAAGTAAAATCACAAAAATACTGAACTCAGAGGAAAATTCAAAACGGAAAGTCCCTAATCAAAAGGCAAAATCAAATGATAAAAACACATCAAAGGAATGGACAACAACTGTCATATTGACTTGATACAGGCATTTTCAAATGAAGAAAATGGTGGATTGAACCTGGTTTTCTTGTGCTAAACCTCACACTTGTATGACAGTCAAATTCTATTATCTTTACAACGATGTGTGAACAAAACAAACATAATAGGTAAAATAGTCAAAATATGGGTACAACAGTCATCATTATGTCACAATCTCAAAACTATTTAACAAAAAAGAACAAAAATTATCTTTCAAATTTAAAAACCACATGCATTGCTTCCCGTTTTGGAGGTCAGAACATGGAATTATATCACAACTTTTGACATTTACTGTTACCATGGTTACTTTGACAGCTCAACATTAGAAATGTGCAACATGAGCATACTAACATCTGTCTGAATTTGTTAAACACTTTTATTGATGGAAAAACATGCTGTAAGAAACTTTACATTTGTTATTGAAAAGAAAGTTTTCATAATACCTGTCAGATGTTGAATTGACAATGGTAAAACTACAAACAGAAACTGATGTGTGAAAGTGGTGAATATTTATCAGACAAGCACAATTAAGGTCAATAAGTTCTTACTATAAATTAAGAAATTATTGCAATTTGTGAAGAAAAGACAAAAATGCAACATTATTTAATGCAATTATAGGAACATCTGCATACAGATATATGTACAAGATTTTAGAATGCTAATGCTTATTGTTGCGATAATCCCTACATCCCATTATTAAAAACTTAGCAATAATTTCTGAATTTACCATATTTCTTCTAGAAAAATACTTGAGATGAGGGTAAGATGAATGTCTGAATGATATTTTTAACATTTTGGAAGAATTAAATTGTGCAATTAAATATGACACCTGTGGATTGTGTTCACTTGTACCAATTCAGTCGATTTTCATAAAATCTTATTTTACTACCTTTTTACATATTTTTATTAAATCATATCTAAATATCTAATACATATTTTTGATGGACATGAAGAAATAAGGAAATTCCCACCAATCAGTTGGATAAATGGAGGTATGAAAAAAAGTCACTGTTTCCTTCTTTTATTTGGATAAAAAGGCAAAATGAAAATTGGATGTATAAAAATAAGACAAATTCTTTACTTCATACTTGACTTTCAGGATATAACTTAACAAATTTCAAATGGCTTAATTGATACAGCTTTTTGGATAGATGAGTAATTAATGAACATTTTATACTAGAGGCAGTGATTTCAGATTATTTAATTTATATTCAAAAGTAAATTCTAATATGACGTTTGCACATGGGTATACTGACTACTGTAGAATAATGAATTTTATCAATTTGGCATGCATTTAATATATTTCATGAACTTAAAACACTTCCAAACTCTTAAAAGATGCACATGTTACTAATCCATTTATTATGACTGTATAGTGTTGCATTTCGAAATTGACATTTTTGACCTAGATACGGCAACCGTTCATGCTGGCTCTTCAAAACTCATCCCTCTGAAAAATTACATTGCCAGTCGTTTGCTTGATTACAAACAAAAAAGGAAGGTTTATGGAAGAGCCTACACAAACACTCTACACTAATATTCACATCGGACATAGAAATTACCTTAATTGTCCAAATCAGAATCGAAATAATTGATGCAAGCTAGGAAGGCATTATATTTGTATTATTTTCACGCTCACTATCAATCGGGCAAAAATAATCCTGAATATAATGCCTACCCATGTTAAAACTACATAAAGTATATATTGCATCAATTATTTCTTAAACATAATGAACACTTTGGAGAACTGATTCATAGAATAAATTTACTTAAATTGAGCATGCTCTTTATTACTTAGTCTTTCATGCTTTGTCTAATCAGGTGGAGTTTTTTTAATAGATAAAATAAGTTTAAACTGAATTAAATCAAGATTTTGTTTTCTCTTTTGCAGATTACTTTAGATGGATGTAAGGATTTGACAGATAATGAGTTATATTTAATTGCTAAGACAATGGGACCTTTCTGTGAGATCAACATGAGGGGCACATCTTTAAGATATATCACTGATATTGAAAGAAATAGGGTCAATTGTCTTGGTTGTACTATACTGGGTACTGATTCTATAGGTATGTTAACAGGAAAGGGGAAAATTAAAATTAATGTTCAGTTTGGCATAATTTCACCTGGACTGAAGCTTTTGCCATCCTTTGCCTCTGTCATCCAGTGTATTTTTTTTCAAAGATCTTCTATTTTACACCTGGACCAACCAAATTTAGGCTGCTTGATAGGGCAGGGTTTCCAAAATATATTTGAGTCAGCCTTATATTTTTTGTCTGATTTTAATTCCTTCAGACATAGTAACAAAAGGCATTCATGGTAATCAGTTGACCATCATATAAACAATGATTGACATAAAAACAATATTAAACTTGAATTTAGGTATGAATTATATGGTCTGAAATAACTTATAAGTTTTTACATTTTATCATTTGAAATGTGCAAAAACAGCACGCTCACACCTTGTGCCAAATTTCACTGTCAATAACTTTACTTTTGTTCTTTAAAAAGAACATTTTTTAATACTGGATGTTGACTTGACAAATAGCTAAGAATATGTAGAATTTGTGTACGTTAACAAAGCATGACAGTGTTAAAGTTGCTCTTTCCATGTTATTTCTGCAAGAAAACACTAGACATGAAGTAAAGATAAAGGTATCGATGATGATTTTACCATTTTTGAAGAATTTGGACTCACACCTGCACACACTTGCACTACTTCATACAACTTGGTTCTGATGATTTTTTCGCACAAATATAAAAAAGAAGATGTGGTATGATTGCCAATGAGACAACTCTCCACAAGAGACCAAATGATACAGAAATTAACAACTATAGGTACCGTACGGCCTGCAACAATGAGCCTTTATAACTACCTTATAGGAGTTATTGTACTTGAAGGAAAATTTTTATAAAATTTTCTAGTTTTTTAGTTCACCTGGCCCAAAGGGCCAAGTGAGCTTTTCTCATCACTTGGCGTCCGTTGTCCCGCGTCCTTCGTCTGTAAACTTTTACAAAAATCTTCTGCTCTGAAACTACTTGGCCAAATTTAACCAAACTTGACCACAATCATTATTAGGGTATCTAGTTTAAAGAATGTGTCCTGTGACCCTGGACAACCAACCAAGATGGCCTCCATGGCTGAAAATAGAACATAGGGGTAAAATGTAGATTTTGGCTTATATCTCTGAAACCAAAGCATTTAGAGCATATCTGACAATGTAAAAATGTTTATCAGGTCAAGATCAATAAGCCCTGAAATTTTCAGAAGAATCGGACAACTCATTAGGTTGCTGCCCCTGAATTAGTAACTTTTATGCCCCACCTACAATAGTAGAGGGGCATTATGTTTTCTGGTCTGTGCATCCATTCTTCTGTCTGTCCGTCTGTTCGTCCGTCCGTCTGTCCCGCTTCAGGTTAAAGTTTTTGGTCAAGGTAGTTTTTGATGAAGTTGAAGTCCAATCAAATTGAAACTTAGTATACATGTGCCCTATGATATGATCTTTCTAATTTTAATGCCAAATTATAGTTTTGACCCCAATTTCATGGTCCACTGAACATAGAAAATGATAGTGTGAAGTTCAGGTTAAAGTTTTTGGTCAAGGTAGTTTTTGATGAAGTAGAAGTCAAGTCAACTTGAAACTTAGTATATATGTTCCCTTTGATAATAGATCATTCTAATTTTAATGCCAAATTAGAGAATTTATTCCAATTTCACGGTCCACTAAACATATAAAATGATAGTGCGAGTGGGGCATCCGTGTACTGTGGACACATTCTTGTTTGAAAGTAAATTTTGCCATATTTGGTTATTTCTTGTATATTATTATAGATATATTTAACTGTAAACAGCAGTAATGTTCAGCAAAGTAAGTTCTACAAATAAGTCTACATGACCGAAATGGACTTATTGGCCTTTTGTAGTCAATTTTTAACAATTTTCATAAATTTTTGTTATCTTTCACAAAAATCTTCTCCTCTGAAACTACTAAGATGAATTTAACCAAAGTTGTAAACAATCATCATTAGGGTATGTAGTTTAAAAATTGTGTCTGATGACCCTGCCAGCGAAACCAAGATGGCCGACATGGCTAATAATAGTACATCAGGTAAAATGCATTTTTTGGCTCATATATCTAAACCCAAAGCATTCCGAGCAAATCTTTCAACAACAAAATTGTTCATTAGGTCAAGATCTATCTGTCCTTAAATTTTCAGACCATTCAGGCAACCCGTTGTTAGGTTGCTGCCCCTGAATTGGTAATTTTAAGAAAAATTTTCAGCTTTTGTTTATTATCTTGAATATTATTATAGATAGAGATGAACTGTACACAGCAATAATGTTCAGCAAAGTAAGATCCACAAATAAGTCAACATGACCAAAATGGTCAGTTGACCCCTTAAGGAGTTATTGCCCTTTATAGTCAATTTTTACAAAATATTATCCTCTGTAACTAAAGGGCCAAGTGTATTATAAATAGAGAAAATTATAAGTAGCAAGAATGTTCAGTAAAGTGAGATCTACAAACACATCACCTGACACAATTTTGTCATGAATCCATCTGTGTCCTTTGTTTAATATGCATATAGACCAAGGTGAGCGACACAGGCTCTTAAGAGCCTCTAGTTTAATTTAATGTAACTAAATGTCTTGATATTGGGTTTACTTAACAATTTACTTAACAAAAATCACAAAACAAAAATCACAAAATACTGGATGTCAGGATGATTCCTTGATCACTGAGGAAAATTAGTACTTTATTTTAGTACATATATCTATCAATGTTGTCTTTTCTACAAAGATAGACTATTTTGTTACAATAACTTTAAAAATACATTATTTAATTTTCAGTGGATATGAAAGACAGTCATGCTGTAATTGTTCCACATGACAGTATGGAAAATAGTCTGGCTCATTTAATTATGGAGAAGAAAACAGTGAAAAGACAAACATTTCATCATATGACAGATTTTAAAACAGATGGGAATTGGAATTTTACATTGACAGAACTGTCTTTAACACAAGTAAATATTTTTAATTAAGAACTGTGGATTCCTCTTATTTTCATTGGTACCAATTTTTTGTGGATAAAGGAAACAACTATATTCATATGAATATTTGACGTTTTGATTTTAGGCATACAAACAAGCCTATAGAAAATTTGAGTTTTGTTGAATGTTTAAATTTGTTGTTCACCTGTACAAATGAAATCCAAGTATATTCGTATCCAACTAATGAACAGTAAAGCAATTACTTTGAAATGTTCATGTAGGCTTTTAGTGTCATTCAGTCTTGCCTACTCAGGCCATTAAAGCTATTGCCATCACATTAATTCAGTTGTATTTTTAATTTTAACCAGCCTCAATAAGCTACAGCTTCTTTAAATCTAATTTATAATGCGATTTCTGATGGAAAATATCTGTTATTAATTTGGTGATGTACAAATGTACAGTAGGCAGGCGATCTGGTGTCGTCTGCCAAACAGTGTCTATAAATTAACTTGAAAATGTTTGGAAGAAATATTTTCAAATTCAGATGTGTTGTTTTCTAAAACTAAATGAAGGTCAAGTACGTTTTTCACTATTTTAGCTTTTATTGTTCTTAGTTGTAGACCTTTAAGTAGCTAAAAGTGAAAATTAGAGAATTGTCTGTTCAATAACTTGAAAATCCTTTGACGAAATCTTTTCAAATTGAGATAAGTTGTTTCCTGTGACTAAAAGAAGGTAATTTCTAACGTTAAGAGTTATGCCCCTTTACAAATGGAAAAATGGCTGAATTTTTTGTTTCCACTCTCTGAGATAAGTTTACCTTTTTTAATGATTTTTATAATTACAAAACTCTGATCAAGTCAATTTGGGTGGCATCACTTTTACCATTCTTGAGTTATGTACCTTTATAACATGTGCAGAAAAAGGGGGGCATTATCTGTCCCATGGACTCATTCTCCATTTATCAATGAAATGCAGCTTTTTTAGTGCTGGAAACTTTATTTTGATTGCAACCTTGCTATAAAGGACAGATAATAAAATGTGTTGGAACTTTTTTAAACAATATTCAATATTTATTTTTTAGCCACTGTTTGATGTTGTGGTAAGCAGAAATCTCTCCCAGGTAATTATACCATTTAATGGAGCAGCTGACATACAGGATGTCAAAAAGCATGTTACAGACACAGTATTGAAAATTCTTTCTAAAGTGAGTACTTTTTAATACAGTTATGGCTTACTTGTACAACACTATTTTTTAGATTTTGTAATGTTTTAAATGTTCAGCAGAATAAGCACTGTTAAAGTATCCTTGGTAGCTCTGATTAAATATAAACTTGATTAAAACCTGGCAAGGCTCTACAGTCACTGCAACACACATGTAAAACACCAAAAGTAAGTGATAATTACATTAATGACATGTAAGGATAATTTTGAGTCTTATTATTGCCGCTTGGATTGTAAATTTTGATGTTAGACACCAAAACTTCTTTTTCTCTTGATTCATGGAAAAGTTTTGTTTTAATTTGCTCTGAAGAACAATTTCTTTCTTTTCTGTGACCTTATCTCTATCTATTTTGTTTACTTCGATTAATATATTATTTGTTGCTTAGCATCCAGTTGCAAATATTTCTTGCATGTCAAGACCAAATTAACAATGAATACAATAGGTAGGTCATATTAAAGAGGCCTTCAGAGATTTTTTTCTTTTTAAGAATTGAATGCTTCTCTTTGTAACTTCATTGGGGTGTAAAAACGTTGGCCAAAGTACATTTTTTGAAAGCGCTTGATTCTAAAAATGTGGGAACGGTCAACTCTTTTACAACCATATGAAGTTACAAAAAGAAGCATTCAATACTTATAATTACATTTTTTAGCTAGGATCATGAAAACATGAATTTTATCAATTTTTTATTTAATTCACCTGTGCACTTTATTGTGTTGCCTCTTGTTATCATGAATGATACATTTTATTGTTTGCTTAAGGAATAACACAAGATGTGCTGTTAGCCAATCAGAATAATGTATTATTTATAATGAAACATACATCTTATGTAATTATTATTTCATATTCCATTTTTCATAGGCAGTATTTGGCAATTAAATAAAGTCTGCATTGATGAACATGAAATTTGTTGAAATTGGTTCCCATTATTTAAATTCACAGCAAATTAATTTCAAAATCAAATAAACATTTTGAAAAAAAAGTAACTTTATAAATATTTTATAGAAATCTTTATGCTTTCATGTACTATGAAGTTTAACAAGACATAGCCTGATAACTGATGCATTTATTCTATGTATTCTTTCCAGACACCATTTGTTGGAAGTTACAGAAAAACACAACAACAACTAGAGGTAAATAACAGAATACTTAAGGTGGTACCTAACACTACAGGGAGATAACTCTGTAAAATCAGCTCAAGGTTTTAATTACGTTGTGTTGTTACGGGAATATTAAGCTTCTCAATGATCAAAATAAGTGTTTGTCAAACTGCTATATAACCAGTGTAATTTTTCTGATAAAACGGTATATTTTTGTAAAAGGGTCAAAGTAAATACTTTGTCAAAATTTTAAGAAAATTAAACGACTCAAATTAATTTTAGCTAAAGTGTTGGGTACCACCTTAAGAACAAAAAAGTAGAATCAAGACCAAGTCAAATTTTATAAGATCATCTGTGAACAGGGTTATAATTTTTATCACCCAGAGAAAGTTTTCATTTTTCTTTTGACTTATTTAAGTTAGGGTTTATGTAAGTATTAATATGACAATTTTTTTTGCATTTTATTTTTATATCTCCACCATTAAGAAGGGAGTTTATAGGGATGCAAGTGATCATTCATATATGCGTCTGTCACAAGGGTGGTTTCTGGATGATAATTAAAGTACCATTTTACCAATCTTTTGAAATCTGAATACAAGGTCATGGATCCTAAAATAGAGGTCAAGTTGAATTGTTTATTGTTTCACAATTGTTATTCAAGACTTTAGCTCATGGCTTTCAAAACAGTCATATTCCCTGTCATTACATGTAGAATTTTCTGTTCTAGATTTATTCCTCTTATTTTTTTCTTCTTTTAGATGTACAGGAGGGTGGTAATGGGGGTACCTGTGTGTGATGAATAGCAATTAAAAATCAATTAAGAAAAAAATTGACTTATTGCTATTGACCAATCACCTTAAATTTTTTCCAAAAATAACGGTAACAAATAAATATTTGAAATCCTGGACCAATCATGATACCATTTTGACCAAATTGATGCTAGCAGTAGCTGAAAATTACTGTTTGACACCTGACGTTAAAGGGAATTCCTAACCTTTTACAGGTGATAATGAAAATGACAGATTTCATTTCCTATTATTCTTTTTACTATTTTAAGCGTTGATGGATGCAGGAATAGTTATTGCAGGACATAATGTTTACATATCATTTATTAATTATAATTGTTGATTTTTAGGAGACCTCTAACCCTCCATACCACTATGGAACAGCACATCTAAAACTTATGCCATTAGTTTACTTGAGAGATATAAAGAAACAAATGGTGCCAATAGTGGACAGTGATGGAAATGAAAAAGGTATTTTGTCACAGAGGGTGGTAAAGGGTTATTTTCGTGCAACATGTTTTGGCATTTTTATTTCTCGTGCAGCTGTGAAAAGGGTTTGTTTTTCACTGTGTTATTTAAAATCAGTAAAAAGATCAATGTGCAAGAAATGCTGAATTGTTCGTTCATTGTGAAATGGCAATTTTATTTCCATGTTCTTCCGTGCAGATACCCCCCTTTACGTCCCTCGTCACAGTGTCTGAAATACCCTGATACATTATTTTATCTGGTATCAAATTTTGCGGATTGATGAAAACTTCTTGGATATATTTGGTGTATGTAATGCTTGCATGGTTTATTCATCTGTCTTATAGGGCTCATTTGACCATGACCTCATTTTTATGGTTCATTGATCATTTGATGCTTAATTTTGATGGTGCATAGTATGATTGTAAAGTGGACATGTGTCTGGAAGGGTCCATCTAACCTTGACCTCATTTACAATTGATCTTTGATGATGTTAAGTTTATGTGATATTTGTTTCAACATAATTTCAGTCATGATTACTAAAGCAAAGGACACATTTCAGCTTGTGCACTCTTGTTTGTAATATTCACCATATTTCAATATAAGAACCATTGACAAATCTGTAGCAATCCAGTCTATATGCATATCTTAAATTTGTAAAATTTGAATAAGTTTGTTCCCAATAGTGATAATTCAAGTAACAGTTCAGTCAAATTTAAATGTAACAATATTATAGATTTTTAAAACCAGAATATAAACTTAGTTCAGATATTCCATTCAAGTTTAGATATTACTGAGAATATTTAATCATTACAGGACAGTTAGAGTGTTGTATAATGCTTGAAGAGCAAGACCAACCATTGAAGGAGGAAGAAAAGTCAAAACAAGCTGTAAAATTGGTATGTACAAATGTATAAACAAATTTCATTGATGATACAGTCAAGTCTTTATCTCATAGCTAATAGGACTTTGACAGATGTTACTTAAAGCCACACATTTGTGTTGTAAGCCAAATGGAAGCAGCATGTACTATATTTAGCTAAATATATCTGAAGAAGAGTAATTTCTATGCCCCATTTATGGGGATTATGTTTTCTGGTCAGTGCATCCATTCGTTCATTTGTCCATCCATCCATCTGTTCGTCTGTCCATCCGTCCGTCCGGGTGTCCTGCTTCAGGTTAAAGTTTTTGGTCGAGGTAGTTTTTGATGGAGTTGTAGTCCAATCAACTTGAAAATTAGTACACATGTTCCTTATGATATGATCTTTCTAATTTTAATGCCAAATTAGAGATTTTACCTCATTTTCACAGTCACTGAACATAGAAAATGATAGTGTGGATGGGGCATCTGTGTACTGGGGACCCATTCTTGTTATTTATAAATGACCCATGGTCTGAAGTTTCTCTCTGTGAGTTGTTTTTCTTCTTACTTTTTACTGGTTTGATGACACTCTAATTATTTATAATTTACCATCATAGAATCAGCAATTTATTGAATATAGAAGGGGAAAACTAACTAGTGGCCTGATTTATGTACATGACAAAAAACAAAAAATAACTTATATGATATACATCAACAAATGACAACCACCAAATTAATGGTCTGGACTTCGTTTTGTTAACAAGATACATTTTTGGTGTACTATATATAATTGCAAAACGTTTTTTTGTTTTTTTAGATTGGACAGGAACTTAGATTTAAACTGAAGATTAACTTTGGTAAAGGACTCTCGCCAGATTTACAGAGTGTAAGGATACATTTTCATTATATGGCTCCGATTGATTTTAAAATCACAAAATTTGACAAATATACAAATTAGAAAGAGTGAAATGATTTTAATTTGTTTTAAAAATTAAAAAACAAACTACATCAGTGAGATAGCAAAGCAAAAAAAACATGAAAACATCTTGAGGTCAATATATTTTCTTCAAAGTATTGTCAACTGCTAAAATCACCTTAGTCCAGACAGGTTGTAGATAAATCTTATATGGACTTTACAATAATCTACTTTCAATACACAATTCTTATAAGAAAAATATAAGCAAAAAGGACTTATCTAAAAGAGCTTATATTAGCAATCGTTCAGAAATCAGAATGGAAACAATAATTCTTTGATATGTTGACATCTATTACCAGTAAATAACAGAATTCTAGTTGTTGGTCTCTATTTTAACAGACAATAGAAGGTATTCAACAATGAAATCATACAATTGTCTTTTATAAATCATATGCAATAGGCTATTTGCCAATTCCCGTAATTGACCCTGTAATTAGAGATCCATCTTTCAGTTGTCTCCCTTATGAGGAACATTCATTTTCATTTATAATGGAGAGCTAGCAGAATGAGCAAATTTACCTGTGCTAATGTGGGTAATCTTTAAGGTTTTTAAATCTTTAAATTACATTAATTTGTTGTTAATCTAAATACTTTTGACATCAGACATTATTTTTTATGAAAAATTAGTTAAACCACCCATACATCACTTTCAATTCATCATACTTTGCATTGGCTATAGCCAATTTTGTCCGGTATGGAACCAGTCTACGATTGACAAAGGGAAGTAGTTTGTTTAAAATGTGTGTAATAACAGAATCAAATCGATAATTGGCAAATGGACTATTGGAAATGTATTTATTGATATTGTGGATTCATTATTATACCCCCGCTTTAAAAAAGGGGGGGTATACTGTTTTACATTTCGTCACATTTTTCTCAGGAACTACACATCCACCCTTTCTGTAATTTGGTATCAACATTTATATATGTCAGCCATACCGTGTGATGCGTTTTCAGATTCATCACTTGACAACTTCCTGTTTACCGAACACTTGTCTGATTCTACACATGATAGCCAAGTTGAAAATTTTCGTCACATTTTTCTCAGGAACTACAATACAAGGATTTCTGAAATTTGGTTTCAGGATTTATATAAGTCAGCTATACCGTGTGATGCGTTTTCAGATTCATCACTCGACTACTTCCTGTTTACCGAACACTTGTATGATTTTACACATGATAACCAAGTTAAAAATTTTCGTCACATTTTTCTCAGGAACTACAATACAAGGATTTCTGAAATTTGGTTTCAGAATTTTTATAAGTCAGCTATACCGTGTGATGCGTTTTCAGATTCATCACTCGACAACTTCCTGTTTACCGAACACTTGCATATTTTTACACTATTAATATATCCACTTGCGGCGGGGGTATCATCAGTGAGCAGTAGCTCGCAGTTTCACTTGTTATTTATAAGGATACCAATTTTCGTGGCTTTCGAGGGTACAGGTGAACCACGAATTTAAATTTTCACTGAATTACAAATTTTCTATAGGCTTTGTGTGCAGAGATTGGTAAAACCACGAAATCAAATATCCAAGAAAATGCAAGTTTTCCCCAATCCACTAAAATTGATACCAACGAAAATAAATGAATCCATAATATACAAACAAATACAGAATCATGATAAAGAAAATGACAAAGAAAATGACATTATATTTTATAGTTTTATATCTTTATTTCAGAGCTATTGCAGGTTTAAATTTTTCCATGTAATTAACCATTATATAAGTACATCTGAGATAGTTGGTAGTAGTCCTTACTACAACTATGAGAGAGACTTTGTTATACGGTCAGTCAGACAAAAGGTAAAAGACTATTTTGAAAATAAATAGGTTTTTCTTTAGTTGGGATCACTTCTTTCATTAAGTAAGAATCAATGAAAATGGGGTTATTCTGCTAGAAGTTTGTTTTTGTGTTCTTAAACACCTTGTTATGCCCCACCTACAACAGTAGAGGGGCATGATGTTTTTTATGCCCCATTATTTTATCAATGCAGTATCAAAACATTGTTTGTAGAGTGGGGTGCTCATTTTCACCATATCTTACCATGTTTTCTACTGTTTATGTTCAGGTCTTTTTGTTTTTGAATTATACTGATATTTATATATGAAGATAACTTCAAATGCAAAATATTCTTAGCTTAAAAACGTGTTTGTTTGAAAATAATCATCTGAAAAATTAGATTAAAGGGTGTTTGAACTTTCCTGATGTTTTGTCAAGGGTGACACAAAGTCGCCGCTTTTACACATCTATTTAAAACCAAATAACTGCAGCTTTAAACAATAGTTATCAAATAATTTCATTAAAGATGAATAGCAGACATTTCAAAGGTGTAAAGAACTGAAATTTAGGGCAATCAGTCATAGAATTACTATGAAATACTTCTTTGAAATCGTGTTTTTCAACTTCGTACTTTATTTGGCCTTTTTAACTTTTTTGGATTCGAGCGTCACTGATGAGTCTTTTGTACATGTTGTAGACGAAACGTGCGTCTGGCGTATATACAAAATTTAGTCCTGGTACCTATGATAAGTTTATTTTCATTCAGAAAATTGGCCGAAAAAAATAATCATATTTGTTATAAAAATATAATTTACCGGCATATTTTGTCCATTTAAGCCATCCTTTGAAGATTTACACGTCAAAATCATAAAACAGCGAAATTGTGTCCCTGGTGAATATGTGCGCCCCACTCTACTCTATTGGAACTAGATAACATTTCCCTTCTTCACTCAAAAACAAATTAACTGGTGTTAAACCATTATTCTGTCATATTATACACTACATATATTATAAAGAAGTATTTTACTGAATCCTATTTTTTTCAGGTTATAAAATATTTTGAGGAGTCCTCCTTGATATTTGAAGTATGGGGGAGGGACAGAAAGGATGGAAAAATGTCCTCTGATTCACAGGTAAGATAAACAAATGAAATACTATGGAATTTGTTATATTTACCCTTGTCTTAGAAAATGTTATAAAAATAATGCATACTATTATATACTTCAGAAATAAGTGCAAATTTGTTGCACATTCATGATTAATTCATTTTAAAAATAAAAGGTCGGGTAAAGTTTTTTGGATGAGGTAAATTCAAGATTAGTTGAATGTGAAGGTCTAGTAGATTAATTGATTAAGTGGGGACTATTTATCAATCTAAGATATATGTTGTATGACCTTTATCTTATTTCATGTTCTAATGGTCAAACTATGTTTTTTAAGGTCAGATTCTTAATATTTATACATAATAAGTAGGAATGACAGTTCTTTGTTGTATCAAATACATGAGTGCTCTGATAACTTGAGTATAGTCTTGTACTCAGCATGCTGAGTAACTTGTCACCATCCCTGATAATACATGTAGGTCAAAATAGGTAGATAGTTTAGAGGAGTTTACATACCTTCAACATTTTCATATGACACTGAATGACTTAAATTTTCCTATTCAGTGGTGGTCAGATTTCTAGGTAACTATTTACATGATGGGTTAACGATAATATTTTGATTGGTTGGGGTGAGAATTTGTTTGTATGTCGTGACCTTGACTGAATTAATTATATTAATATATAGGTGGGTTAGATTTTATGTAATGTCTGTTTCAGAGTAACTTAATTATGTCATTAATGTTTGGTATGTGGTTTAGTTAAGACACTGACTGCCCTTTTTTCTCACAAACCAGGGTTTAATTAACTTCAATCACTGTGCCTTGCTGGTAAGTTATTATTTCAATTCTGTTGTTGATATTTAGTTTTTCTTTCTGTAAATTTCTTTGTATTCTAAGATTTTTTTCAAATTCAACAATCTTTTTAGGAAACCAGTATGACAGAACCTCAGTCTGTATACAAAGGATGTGAGTTTATCATTCTGGAAACAGGGAACAAACCAGAAGGCCTAGACCGAGTTAAAATAAAGGCAGACGATTTTAGCAGAACTTTGAAACAGATCAATGATTGTATTGTTCAACATGAGCAGTAAGTTGTGATTCATATTACCTAGACTTTCAGTCGACCAAGAATCAACTCCTTGTTGAATTTGGAAATATAGCACTTTATAATTTTAATACCTTTTTAGCTCACCTGGCCCGCAGGCGTGGCTTAGTTTAACATAGGACCCTTTAGAAAAATACATACAAATTTCATATTTTAGAGAACCACTGAGTTGAATGAAACCAAACATAGCATACCGGTAAATGTTCCTTTCCTAATGAGGTGCTGGCCAAGTGTCGTTACTTTTTAGCCAGACTTTATCTTTTTTTATATGATTCTAAAAACCCAAGTAGAATCAGGTGAGCGATACAGGCTCTTGAGATCAAGAGCCTCTAGTTTTTAATATCATCTGCTTGTAGGCCATGTTATATATTGCAGATTTTGTATCTGTTAGCTATTTCAGTTATGGTCTTTTAATAAGACATACATTCAGATGGATATGGCATGCAGAAATTGTCCTTACAATGGCCTTAACACTTTACAAAAAAATATCAAATCTTCTCTAGATCTTCTCAACCCTTGAAACCATCTCGTTTTCTGGGGTCTCCTCCAGTCCTCCCATAAAGAGAAAAAAAATCCTGTGATTAAAATATTTCATGAATGAAAACTTTCAGTCGCCATTTTTGATCATTTCTTATTACCATGTTTATTATTAAATAGGTAAAAACCAGAGAGTACTGAACATATCAGGTGTAACTGACAATACCTGATGTTAAATTTTACCTGTAAATCAAAGAACATGCATAATTATAAGGCTTCACTTGCCATCTTGGGTGTCAAACATACTAGTAATCAACGATTTTTACATCAGGCTAACTCAGAATACTTAAAAGCAACTTTAAAATTTCTTTAAAGAACACACTTACCAATTTGAATATTTCAAATTAAACTTCACAAGTAGTGTGGAAGATTGTAAAATGACCATATAGAGGTAATTCCATCTATTGAAAAAACCTTTTTTCTATGTTACATTATCTTTTATAAAATGCAATTATCTTTTTTTATAGAAACCTCCAGTACTTAGATCTTCATGGTCAGAGAGTATATTCTTCACTTAATGAAATGAAGGAGAAAATTGAAGAATTCTGCAGACATATTGACACTATTCATTATATGTCTACAGACATAACAACCATTCAGGTAAAACTAATCTGCTAATAAGAAAACAATTTGTAATTTAATTATTTACATCCCCAATGTTTTCTCTTTACTTTTTATGTTTAAAAATTCTTTATATTTGATTTCTGTTTAGGCTATGGTTAATAAGCATTGAATCACAACAATTGATATTTCAGCAGGAGGTGAGAATTAAGGTACCTTGAAGCCTGTAGTTTTATAACCTTTTTATTTTCTTTATCTAGTTGAGTATATTGTATTGTATTTGATTAAGTAAAGCTTAGATATTTTATTCAATATTTGATCTGAACTTGTCCAAGTTTGCATATTTTAAACTAAGAGTATTTTTATTTCACATCTCAAAGCATAGAAGTTACTACAAAATCTGTACATATGAATGCATCCAGATGTAGATATATTTCAATGAGACAGCAACTTAACTACGGAAATAACCATAAAGGACATCTAGAGAGCAGCAAAGTATTCAACAATAGACAAGTTTATATAAAATATATCTTGATAGCCCTAGTCTATAAAAGTGGTGAATAAATTTAACAGAAACAATTTAAGATCTGCTATCAACTTCAAATTTTTCAAATAGCAACTTTCATTACTAGAGGACATAAGAAGCATTCACATAATTATACCCCTGCTTTAAAAAATGTGGGGGTATACTGTTTTACTTCTGTCTGTCCATCAGTTCTATCATCCGTCCCATGAATATTTATGTCGCATTTTTTATCAGGAACTACATTACAAGGATTTCTGAAATTTGGTTTCAGGGTTTACAGAAGTCAGCTATATTGTGTGATGTGTTTTCAGATTCATCACTCATCAAATTTCTATTTTCCAAACACTTGCATCATTTTAAACATACCATCCAAGTTGAAAATTTTCGTCACATTTTTCTCTGGAACAACATTACAAGGAGTTCTGAAATTTAGTTTCAGGGTCTTTATAAGTCTGCTAAACCATGTATTTTCAGATGTGTAACTTAACAACTTCCTGTTTACTGTCTGGTATTTGGACGGGCTATCATCAGTGACAGTAGCTAAGAGTTTCTCTTGCTTTAAACTCCTTCCGCATTCACAGTCAGCTGTCTTATTTTTTCTCAGACCGCCTGTTTATTTTTATCTGCGACTTCCCTTCTCTCCTTATCAAGCCGTTTACTAGTTGACATTAGGTGATTCAGACCTGTTTAGTCATGTTTTTATCTGACATTACCTATAACATGTTTTTTTTATATGAAGTGCATTTTTTTAACTTGCAGGGAGCTAAAATCCTGGTAGACAAAATGATAGACATAATGGAAAACAACAAATATCATCAAGAAATCAAGTATTCTATACCACAGAAAAACAAAAGGATTTTAAATATCGTTCTAGATATTATTAAAGCAGACAAAATTGTGGAATTTGGCTCTGGTGCTTTTAGTTCTGATGAAAGAAACCTGAAAATTCCTGGTCTAGAAATTTTTGAGCTTGCAAAAACATTACACGAACAGGTATAGTAAACAAACTTTGGGTGTTACTTTCAATTTTATACAAGATAAGAATAGTAAATATTATTGATTTGTGTATATGCATCAGATGTTATATGGGATGTCGTGATTGAGACATCGATCAGTGATCAAGTTCTGGAGTACCAGAACTCAAGTATTTCTGTAAATTGGATATCATCAATGTCTTCCATAACTTTTTTTACTTCCTGTTTAATTGTACAGACATTTATTATCATAATATTTTCTGTAAAAATATTTATTAAAAAAGATGAATCGTTTACAATTTTTTTTATCTTATAGGGCAAAATTGGTTTTATTGCCATAGGTTCAAAGACTGTGTTTGCAGATATTGAGTATTTGGAAGCCATGATGTTAAAGCTGACAGAAAAATCAAATATGCAGTCATGCAAACAATTATCTACGTCTGTTGGTGATTCAACAAAAGTGTGGACATCAAATACAGCTGAAAGTCATTTTTTAGGGGGAAATAAAGAAAAGGTATGTGTTTAGCATATCTATTGTCATATGGAAAAGAAGATCTTTCATTATCAAAGTTCCAAGATGAAGAAATATTCTATATTATTTCTACTTGAACAAATGTTATAATATTTGTTCCCTACAGAATAAAGGGTATGGAATAGTTGTTCCATCAGGAACAGATTACACAGCATTTTTTACAACTATGAACTTATGACTTTCTCGTAGGAAAATAATGGACCTTTCAATATTTACTAAACAAGGTAGGCATGTTGAATTAATAGTTCTAAAAATCATCTTGGAAATTTTCACATAATCTCAATGACATATTACTATTGTACACCTGTTATTTTATTGTTTATCAGAATTTTTATGCCCAACCTAGGGGCATTATATTTTCTGGTCTGTGTGTCTGTCTGTCCTGCTTCAGATGTAAGCTTTTGGGCAAGGTAGTTTTTGATATAGTTGAAGTCAAGTCAACTAGAAACTTAGTACACATGTTCACTATGATATGATCTTTCTAATTTTAATGGAAAACTAGAGTTCGACCCTTATTTCATGGCCCACTGAACATAAAAAATGATAGTGCTAGTGGGGCATCCATGTAATATGGACACATTCTTGTTATAAGGATATTGAGTTGATGGTGGATCTTGATTTCAAACTTTTTACTAGAACACACACCGCGAAATCGCGGGCATATATAGCTTGTGAACTGTTGTAGAATGATTTTTTGTAAAAGATATTATATATGGAGAATTTCATAAAAGGTATCAAAAGCCTTATTAACATACCAATGGTAGGATAAGAATCATGTATAAATGAGTAAGACCGACTTAGACTTATTTGAGGGGTGGTCGGAGGGGTCCTGATCCCAAAATCCCGGGCTTAAAATCATGAAATCCCGAGATGCAGAATTAAAGAAATTCATATCCCAAAATCCCGAAATCGAAAAATATATTCCCGGATTCCGTAAGGATTAATCCCTAAATCCCGAGCTTAAAAACACCCGATCCCGACGCCTCAAAAGTTCCTGCCTCCCTCTAATCTCTACCTCAGTACTTTCATTTTTGGCTTATTTATTTTTCATTTTTGTTATCTATCATACGATTGGTTGTACTTGTGTCACATGTTTTACTTATTTTAATATATATGCAACTGGCATGACCTCTTAGATAGTAAACGTTAACATTTCAAAGAAAACAGTAGACAGAATACAGAGAGTCTCTATATATTAAAGTAGTATAATCGTAGTTTACATGTAGATAAACGCGAAAAATAATTGTCCTCTATAAGGAGGTATAATAGTTGTGTATTCTGTGCTGACAAGAAATAATGTTATTCCTACTGGACAGCTTAAGTGGGTTAAAATTTTAGGTGAACAGAACCTGAACTGGAAAAAGATTTTCAGACTGCCTTTTGCTGTTACTAAAAATAGTAAATTACAGTGGCTGCAATATAGGATTAATCATTGCATTATTGCCACAAATCAGTATTTAGTAAAAATAAAATTGACTGATGATCCTTTGTGTACATTTTGTAAATCAGATAATGAGTCTATAGAACACCTATTTTGGAATTGCAATACTGTACAAGATTTTCTACAGGATGTTGATAACTGGTTCCTTTCCGGTGGAATAAGTCTCCCAATGAATAAATTAAACTTTCTTTTTGGAGACTTATCCAAGATATTTCCCAACAACCCATATAACATGATTTTTCTTTATATTAAACAATATATGTATAATTCTAGATGCTTTAAAAAGAATCTCTCATTGCAAGCAGTTATAATAAAACTGAAAGATATGTATAAATTAGAGAGTATGATAGCTGTAAAAAATAAAACGATAACTGAATTTGACAATGTATGGAATGTTTTTGAAAAACTATTATTGTATACTGACTAATGTCTTTTTTGTTGTTGTTACAATTACTTAGGACTACTTAATTATAATCTTTATTAAAGAAAATATTATTGCCATGTTATGTACTTGATCAGTGTTGATGGCTGTTACGAAAGAAATATGTCTCGTAAATATAAAAATTTTTTTTTTCAACATACATGTAATTATGTGATATTAAAAATAAAGATAGGGATGTAACTGGATAATCCTTTTGAGTTTTGTTTTTTTTTTTTATTTTTCCTTCTTTATTTCTTTATTTCTTTATTTTATTTAATTTTATTTTTTTATTTTTTTATTTCTTTATCTTTTCTATAGAAAATGTAAAATATTTCCAATTAAGATTTATTTATAAAAATGACATTGTATTTATCTTATATGTATTATATTGTATGTATATCATGTATATGTTGTAATTGTTGGAAATAAAAAAATCAAAAGTTATAAAAAAAAAAAAAAAAAAAAAAAAAAAAAATAGTTGTGGTTCTTGCGATCTAAACACCATGATATTGAGAATGCTCTGATAGGCTTATTTATTTTTCTTTTTTGTTATCTATCATACGATTGGTATTATTTGTGCATGTTTTAAACCGGAAGTCTTATCTATGACTAAAATTCAGTCTGATGACGGAATCATATCCGGACTCCTTTTTTGTCGTTTTTTCTCCCAAAATAACTCAATCTGAATAATTACAAGAATGGATGACAAATGCGACTATGCATGTTACCTATAGGACACAGAGGCATGATGATTGATTTATTGTGGAAGGAAGAGAAGCGACACACAAAATGAGGTCTTCTCGTTTAATAGTATAGATTCCTGTTACTATCAAATGCAAATGTGAAATCATCTCTCCTTGCATAAGAGTGCATTTTAGGAGGAAGCAGAATCATATTTTTTGGCCTGCATATAGTTTTGAAGGAGTTGCTCAGTATCAAGCCATAGATGGGAAAAGTTAACAAGATGTTAAAGAGATATTGGGATTTTTTGTTGGTGCTCAACAACTAAAATGGCCATAGGGATAAATAATCACATTCTGTCATGCTGGGACCTATATAGCTAACTGTACAATATAGGTTTTGCTAATTATGAAGGCTGTACATTGCTCTATAGTTGTTTTCATCTCCTATTTTGGTCTGAAGGATGGTTGTCAATCATACCACATCTGATTTTCATATTGAAAAATCTGAAAATTGAAAACCTGTGAATTAGAAATTATGTATCCTAAAATCAATTAAGTTACTGTTGTCATCTGTAAGAACAGAAAATAGATCAATTGTTGCCTTACTTTGCTTAAATAAAACACTTAACAGGCTATTATTTGAACTTGGAATTATTTTTAATTATGGAATTTGCTTGATTTCTTGTTATTGAAATTTTCAATAAATTCCATGTTTTTCTGTACTGAAATGTTCTGTGCTGCACAACACTTTCTATTACAAAGAAAATAGTATATTTTCAATAGAATGCACTGTGCCGTGCACAACACTATCTAACCAAAATATATTGTATGGAAATTATAATACCAAATAAACATGGAATTTATTAAAAATTTTAAACACAAGAAATTATGCAAATTCCATAATTAAAAATAATTCCAAGTTCAAATAATAGCCTGTTACTTTATGATCTACTTGTTGATGTCTCCATTTGTCTTAAAGACCCCATTTGTTCAAAAGACCCATCTGTCTTAAGAGAATTTCTATCTTAAAAGAGCTCATTTGTCCTAATGAACCCATCTGTCTTAGAGACCACATCTATGTTAAGACACTGCATCTGTTGTATGATACCCTGTTTGTCTAAAAGACCCAATCTTATATTAAGAGACTCCATATGTCACCATGGATTTATTTAATTATTGTGTTTTCAGAGTCCAACAGATTTGATTATGGAAGTTTTAAAGGAATATCTTGGTTTGATACAAATACCAGCATGGAGACTACAGCCTACAGATCCACAATATTTGTACACTGTCACTGCTGCACTGAGTGCACCAGATTTACCCTTGGTACGTATAATCATTACACATAATGGCTATCATGAACTATATTTTGGTGAGAGCAGCTTCTTACAGTGGTTTTTCATTGTTGCTCTCTAAACAATTGTCTGATTTTCTCATCTTCAAAAAAAAGATTCCAGGAAAAGTAATGAGTCATTTGTGCAGATAGTGTTTTTATTTAAAGTTGTCAATAACTAAATTATGAAAAAAATGATAGGGAAACATGTTATTTTAACTTGACCTCAATAGTTGGCATTGCTTTTGACGAGGTGTGTTTGACCATAGTCTTAATGGAATAGGCTTGCAATTTGACGAAGGTCAGTTGAAGATCAGTTCTCGTTAGATTTCTCTGCTTCCTCTACTAATAAATAAAGGGATAAAAATTCAGTATATATTATATGCCAATACACATAATTAACAGCTTTCCTATATTGCCAATAAATAAAGGGCTGTCATGATAAAGCCAAGAGCTGAAAGTGTCAATATACAGCAACAATCAATAAACAATTGGCAACATAAATAAATAAAGATAAAATATGTGGTGTCATATAGATTTGAAAAGAAAAATAAGATGTTTGAATAAATTTCAGAATGATTTTTGGAGAAAAGAAGAAAAAGACAAAAATATTATTACCATGAAGAAAGTGTACAGTGTTCTCCATTCGGCTTCTCACACATTGTTGGCAGGGATACTTTCGTCTTGTACAGAGTATGGTAGAACAATACTTTTATCTGCAGATGGGGCCGTTTTTCAAATTGGATGTGTGCAGACAGCAGTTCTTAAAGAATCGGACAAAGATGGTAAAACAAAACATCTACAATAATGAACTTGTGATTTGGACTTAACCAGAAATTATTTATTTTTTATTTGTTTTGTTGTTAGATCCTATTTGATGCCACTGCAACTGTTTAATGAACCTTAATTTTTCTAGTTACCAGTATTCTAATAAAAAAAAACCCAGTTACGTTAACTTTTAAGTCATGTTAGAGAACATATCATATTTTTTTATATAAATAAGGCCGTAATTTTTCTTGTTTGAATTGTTTTTCATTGTCATTTTGGGGCCTTTTATAGCTGACTATGCAGTATGGGCTTTGCTAATTGTTGAAGGCTGTATAGTGACCTATAGTTGTTAATTTCTGTGTCATTTTGGTCTCTTATGGAGGGAAAGTTGTCTCATTTGCAATCATACCACATCTTCTTTGTGAAAAATTATAAAAAGATAAAAGGAAAAATACAAAAATAAACAATAATTTTATTTATTTCCAGGAAAGCTGCAGATATCAGTTGAATCCAGATGTTATTTTCCTGAAGTTAAATCAGAACCAGTAAATGCTGATACAGAATTTTATACTAAAGAGTATACTTGGAACATTTTCTGTCTGTATACAGATATTATAGACAAGGTCTTGAAACAGTCACTGGTAGTGTATACTCTGTGGAGTGATACATGTATTCCACAAGAGTTTGGTGAGTACATGTAATTTTACATGCCCTGATAGCCAACGGTAGAAAATAAAGATAATCAAGTGTTGGTCTCATTATTTTACTGAGCTTAATCAATATATATTCAAGAATAACTTTAATGTCCACAATATGTTTGATCCATATAATTTCCATTACCAGAAATACTATTTTACTATACACTGATTTCTCACGTCATTCAAACTATGACTGTGTTTGGATAGACACCTGAGGTCACCTATGGTTATCAAAATATCATAGGGAGAAATCTGTTTGCGCCAAAAATGCGTCCTATTGCGCCACATCTTTTTTTCTCCAATGCTACGTTTGCGCCACCTGTTTTAAAATTACATGGTATCATTTGCGCCAAAAATAAAACATACGATTGCGCCAATTAGAAGAAAAAATTACTTCCCTCCTCATTTATTTGGAATTGGAACCGGCAGATTACACGGCGAATGTTCCCTTTTCTGAAACCTATCATTCTTCTTCTTACTGCTGCTGCATGGGTACTTCCTAATCTAATGTATGTAGTAGCTTGTTACTTCACTTTATTATCCAAAAACACAAACATTTAAGGATGAAATGCATAAAACAGTTCATTGTAATTCTTGTGGAATGCTTCTGCTCCATTACTGGTACGTCTTGCGGTAGATAGTTTCAGCCAGTACGCATGGTATGGTGGAAACAAAGCACTGTGTCATCAACATGCGTGACTTAAACATAATCAGCAAAAGCTTCTATTTTCTTCTCGTTTGGCATATCTTGTATTAAATATTCAACAAAGCAATTAGTTTTCTTCTCTCTCTGTACATGGACTTTCTAATGCATTTTAAGTCATTTCTCTCCAAATGCTCATCTACATGATGAAATATCTCCGAACATATGATACTTTTAAAGCCAAAAATAAGACTAAATATATTATAATCATTAATATATATGATAGATATGTGTACCGGTAAATTGACGCAAATGAGCTCCGAATATTGGCGCAATTGATACATTTGGAAAACAAAATTTGGCGCAAATAATACCCCTGAAAAACAGTAATTGGCGCAAAAGGACTGCTGCCATATCATACAGGGTACCCATAGTATCCTCAAAAATATATGTTAGAAACATACCTGCCAACTTTTCAAAATACCCATTGGGTTTTACATGCAAAATGGCTCTTATAGCCCTATAAAACCTTCAAGGGGACCTTCAGTTACATTTTAATGTTGTTTTTTTGCTTCTTCATACTTTAACAAGCCCATTGCCATTGTAAAATTAATGTTTTGTTTAAAATTATGGACAAAATTGCTCTTTCAAAATTTTCATTTGGAAGCCTCCATGGGGGAAATCCCCCGCAAATAGTGACAGTTGGCAGGCATGTAGAAATGGTATTCCAATACTTTATTGTAAGTCCTCAGGTTCATTGACTTCTGTTACGTGTAAAATTTACCCCCTTGCCCATTCTCCTTCCCCTAAAAAATAGTGCTTTTTTTTAAATCTTTAGTTCCCTGTTAAATTTAACTGTGCATTAGTCCTGCCTGATAAATTTGAGTGAAGGTAGTAAACCATGAAGTTTTTATCATATCTAGTTAGTTCCCCTGTTGGTTATGAACTTAAAAAATATTTTTAAATTTGGTTTATGAACTATTTTTTTTTCTTCATTTACTAAGCATAGAAATGTGTTAGTGTTAGCAGTTTTGTCTATTTGACAGTGAATGTGTCAGTTTTTTTTCTATTTAACAATGAATGTGTTAGTTTTTTTCTTTTTTATAGTGAATGTGTCTTATTTTTTTCTTTTTTATAGTGAATGTGTCTTATTTTTTTCTTTTTTATAGTGAATGTGTCTTATTTTTTTCTTTTTTATAGTGAATGTGTCAGACTTTTTTCTATATGACATTTAATGTGTCAGTTTTTTGTCGAGCCTGCAACTTTTGTTGCAGAAAGCTCGACATAGGGATAGTGATCCGGCGGCGGCGGCATTAGCTAACTTCTTAAAAGCTTTATATTTTAGAAGGTGGAAGACCTGGATACTTCATACTTTGTATATAGATGCCTCATGTTACGAAGTTTCCGTCAGTCACATGTCCAATGTCCTTGACCTCATTTTCATGGTTCAGTGACCACTTGAAAAAAAAGTTCAGATTTTTTGTAATGTTGAATTCTCTCTTATTATAAGTAAAAGGATAACTATATTTGATATGTGCGTACCTTGCAAGGTCTTCATGTCTGTCAGACAGTTTTCACTTGACCTCGACCTAATTTCATGGATCAGTGAACAAGGTTAAGTTTTGGTGGTCAAGTCCATATCTCAGATACTATAAGCAATAGGGCTAGTATATTTGGTGTATGGAAGGACTGTAAGGTGTACATGTCCAACTGGCAGGTGTCATGTGACCTTGACCTCATTTTCATGGTTCAGTGGTTATAGTTAAATTTTTGTGTTTTGGTCTGTTTTTCTCATACTTTATGCAATAGGTCTACTATATTTGTTGTATGGAATGATTGTAAGGTGTACATGTCTAGCGGGCAGATGTCATTTGACCTTGACCTCATTTTCATGGTTCAGTGGTCAAAGTTAAGTTTTTAAGTTTTGGTCTTTTTATCTAATTCTATATGCCATAGGTCAACTATATTTGTTGTAGAGAAGCATTGTTAGCTGTACATGTCTGCCTGGCATGGTTCATCTGACCTTGACCTCATTTTCAAGGTTCATTTTTCTTTGTTTAGTTATCTTGGTTAATGTTCTGTTTGTGTGATAGTTGTAATAAAGCTTAGCTTTATACTTAGGACTATCAACATAATATCAATGATTAGTAAAGAAGGAAGACATTTCACCGTGTGCACTCTTGTTTCTATTTGATATAGAATGTGTCAGTTTTTTTCTATTTAGCAATGAATTTGTCAGTTTTTTTCTATTTAACAATGAATGTGTCAGTTTTTTTATATCTTTTAGTAAATGTGTCAGTTGGTTGCAGCCATTCCTGGGGACCTAACTTTATTAGGCCACGACAGACAGTTTGTACACTATGTAATAAATGTACTGACAAAGGCAGGAAGTGTCAATATAATGGAATGATTGGAGATTATTTACGGGAATGTTTATGCAAGGCAGACCTATCTGGATGTGCAAGTTGTGGAATATGTGTCCAATGTGTAGAAAGACTCTGGGTAAATCATAGTTTATTTTTTTATCTTAATGGAAACTTTAACATATTGTTCATCATATAAGTATTTTGTCACATCTAAAAAATATCTTTGCACATCATATAAGGATAGTTACACATCATATAGTCTTTGTAAGCTCACCTGGCCTAAAAGGTCGAGTGAGCTTTTCACTTGGCGTCTGTTGTTCATCCTCCATCTCCATGGTAGTACTTCATTTGCCACAGCGGCTTAACCGGGGTTAGCCCTGTCGATGCTTCCAGTATAGATACAGTCGCTTCATTTGCTGTAAAATCAGCTGCCGGCGCAAATAGGCATACACCGCCCTTGCCGGTCTTCACTCACTGGCATGCAATCAGCCGGTTATAAAAGTATGGCGGGAAGTGTAATTTTAGATAAATTGTCGGAATTTGAAAGATGAAGTTTTAATTTTTTTCAATCAAACTATATTATATGATACTGCATTGGTCAACTTTGACGATAATAAATTGCCATGCTATATTTTATTTTCAAGTTTATAAAATTTATGTCAGAGAAACGTTTTTATGATGAATAAGGCCTAAGAAAAAAAGATTGCATTTTAAAAATATATATTTATATTGTTAACAGGTTCATTTTTTATATTCCCTAGCTTAGAGAGTATAAATTTGAACTTATGTCGCCTTCTTTATATCAGCGGTTCCACTCGTTTTATTTGCAGCCATATATAACCCGGTCACGTGATAGGGCAAACCAGGCATAGCCCGACCTAGAACAAATGAAGCAGCCCCCATATGTCATTGTCTCTTTATGAAAATCCTCTCTGAAACTACTGGGACAAATTTAACCAAACTTGACCACTTGTTAAAAAAAAAAACCTTCCTGCCAACCAAGATGGCTGAAATGGCTAAAAGTAGATAGGAGGGGTAAATTGCAAAGTTTGACAATTATGTTGAAAACCACTATAAATAGGTGTTGTTTAAGGTGGTACCTAACACTACAGGGAGATAACTCTGTAAAGTCAGCTAAACGTTTTAATTACATTGTGTTGTAAAAGGATTATTAAGCTTCTCAATGATCAAAATTGGTGTTTGTCAAATTGCTATATAACCAGTGTAATTTTTCTGACAAAACGGTTGTTTCTAAATTTTTTTATATTTTAATATTTTTGTTAAAGGGTCAAAGTAAATACTTTGGCAAATTTTATGAAAATTAAACGAGCCAAATTAATTTTAGTGAAAGTGTTTGGTACCACCTTAATTTTCTATTCTATTGCATTATTCAAACATTTATGGATTTCACTAGTCAAATGGGGACTCACTCATTGGATTTGATGGTAAGTTGTAGGGAAACAAAAAGAAATTCTTGGGTTGAGAATTATAAGGATTTTTTTCTGAGGTTATTGAGAAAATATTCATGCAAGTTGTATATTTTTTTGCTTTTTCTTACAGGGATGATGATAAAATGTAACAGCCACACTCATTGCACGCTAATCTTTGCTTCAGCTTTTAGAAATTGCTGTATTCCTTCCTATGTAAAAATCTAAATTATTCATGCAAGCCATAGATTTGTTATCATTTTTTACATGCCCTATGACTGTTATATCTGTTAATTTGTTATCGTTTCTATTCAATTTTGTAGAGTTGGTCAGTTCTGCTTCAACAGAAAGAAAATTGATAGAAAATTCACCTATCAAATATTTCTTTTATAGGACATAAGAAGTTATTTGAGGCCTTTAGCAGCATGTCCAAACATAGGCCAATATGAAAATAAACAAGCAGAGAAAAATGATTTGGAGCCTGAAGATGACCAGAAAATTGAACTAGTAGAAAATCCATTTGAAGAATTAGCAATGAATGCAGAAATATTGAATGAAGAAATAGAAGTACAATCTCACGAGAAAACTGTTGATTTTATACAATCGGAATTAGATCCTATTGCAAATAATGAGTTTGAAGTGCAGCATATTGCTGATGGAATTTTAGGAATTGTTCTGAAGGAGTAAGTCTATCTTAAGGATGTAAGCTTCAAATGCTGTCCGCTTTATTGCATTATTGGCACCCCTCAGGGACATACAGTTACAATTTTTACCAAGCTACCACTAAAATCCCAATTTTTTTTTTTCAAAAACATTTCAAACATATACTGGTTTTGTCTCACCTTATTTATCAACCATTTGGACTAAGTGCCACTTAAATACCAGTTTTTGAAAATTTCCAAGTTTTTGCTTTATATTAGCTTGAAAACTATAACAGATCAAAAGAAGTTTTACACAGTCCAGTTCACTGCAACCCTTGATTTTTTTTAGTCAAAATGTTGCTGAAATGAGTCATTTTGCTAATAAAAACACCATAATTTCCATTATGAAATCACTATAAGAACACCAGTCAGTTGTGTCATTAAACCTAGAAATGATTAAGAAATAATTCTTTCATGCCATGCTCTATGCTCATTTGAACATAGGTAGGAATTATATTTGTCAGTATCTTAATACGGAGGTTTTAAATGTTTGCAAATATAATGCCTACCCTTATTAAAATGAGCATAGAGCATGGCATGATAGAATTATTTCGATTCTAATATTTTGAACTTTAATACTTTGAAGTGGACCTATAATCCACGCTCAAAATGTTTTTTTGATTTGATGTATCAAAACCAATATAGAAAATCAAGAGGTTAACAATGAAAAGAGAGCAGAAACATTTAAATTTAAATTTTATTTTATTTTATTTTATTTTGAACTCACTTTAAAATGTTTTTGTTAAATTTCCTAGCAAGCAACACCAACAAAAATGTCCATTTTGATCTCTGTCATTGTCACAATTAAAATTATCTGAGGTTGCAATTTCAATTGTGACATCAATCACATGCAGCTCATATTTTATAGGAATTAGAACAGGGCTTTGTATCAAAAGCTGAAGAAGAATGTCATTTATAGAAGTTCATATGTGCAATTTATAATTTTGTTTTACTTTAGAATTGACACTGGAGAAATGATAAGTGTATACCCAGGCAAAGCTACAGCCATCATAATGGATGAAAACTTGAAAGAAAGTGAAATTGCTCAAAATATTGCACGTCTAAGCTCTAATATGGAAGGTTACAAGTACAAGTTCTACCCAGGAGATAGTATGAAAATTAGAATTACTGACCCCTTTGTAAGTTTATTTTGATCTTTAAAAAAGAAATAATGTGAAACCCTGTTTTTCGATGTTCGTAAAATTTATGATTAATTGATCCTTAATTGCACATTATTCATTGGCAACTTAATTTGATAGATAGTCTGACAACTCGAGATTAAAAAAAATTTCAGAACAAGCACAATTTATTTATACTAAAACTAAATTTTCATGAGAATTGATTTTTACTAACAAATTATGTCATCATTTTGTTTGCCAGAATTACATTTATGAGTTATTCATTTATATAACTGTTTGTCAAACATATAATATTTCCTTTTTCAGAGGACATTGCAAAGAGAGAAGTCCACTTCAGAAAATATATCACAGGAATCAAAAGTAGTCTATCACACTGCAGTGTGCACAAAAGCAATGATCAGTCATGAAACTGGAATTCTCTGGTAAGACATTTTTTGTCAAGCCTGCAACATTTTGTTGTTGAAGTTAGACATATAGTTTCCACAACTGCAACAAGTGTATTATGATATTTCTCCACTCGAGACAGTTAAATTTTAATATTTAAAGAGCGAGGCTTGCTGAGCTTTTTAAATAATTAAAATTTAACGTGATTATTTTTGCCCGAGCGATAGTGAGGGCTAAAATAACATGGATATAATGCCTATCAATGTTAAAACTACAATAAAGTAGTAGCTTGCATCAATTTTTTCGATTCTGATTAGGACATTAAGGGTAATTTCTATGTCCGATTGTTATAAATGTAGTGTTTTGGTGTAGGCTCTTCCATAAACCTCCCTTTTTTGTTTGTAAACCAGCAAATGACTGGCAATGGGATTTTCCAGAGGGGGGGTTTTGAACAGCCAACATGAACGGTTGTCGTATCAAGGTAAAATATGTCTATTTCCAAATGCAACACATTACAGTCATAATAAATGAATTAGTAATAAAACGTGCATCATTTAAGAATTTGGAAGTGTTTTAAATTAATGAAATATAATAAATGCATGACAATTTGATAAAATTCATTATTCTGCAGTAGTCAATATACGCATGTGCAAACAAATTTTATTGGATTTAGAGCATGGGTTTATTCATAAAGCGAAAAAAGCTCGTCATATAAGAATGATAATTTTAACAGATTCAATTAAAGTTCTGACCACGTTTTTTAAGAAACTTATAAATTGAGTTATTATATTGTTTTACTCCACTAGCATATTTTCCCTTGTAACTTATTCTTTACATCAGCTGTAAATTTTGTTCAGATAAATTCCTTCATTTTTATTACACTGTGCAACACTGTAACCATCACCAGAGGCTCATTTCACAATATATCATAAGATTAAAATTGATCGTTCATTATTTGGAAATGTTCATTACTTACAAGTACAAAATGTATTTTTATGCCCCGGTGTCATATGGTATTTTGAACCCCCTAAAAATTGAACCCGGGGTCAAAATACCATGCGGTAAAATGACCCCGGGGTCATTATACCGCATGGTATTTTGACCCCAGGGTCATTTTTCACATATGGTATTTTGAACCCCCCTGCGGTATATTGAACCCCCCTGTTATTGAGAAATAGTATTGCAGATAAACTTATTTACAATTTATTGGCTATTATTTTTTTTTTAATTAGAGGTTATGAGTAGGGGGTTCAATATACCGCAGGGGGGTCAAAATACCATGGCTATTTAAAATTTTGCAAAATATCTTTTCCAGTATGCTAAATACATATAAACTACTTATTGGAGTATTATAACTACGTTAAGGAGTTAGAATAGCTTGGATTTTTGAAATTCAAGGTCTATAGTAGGGGGTTCAATTTACCGCAGGGGGGTCAAATTACCATGGCTAAGTAAAATTTTCAAAATATCTTTTCCAGCATGTTGAATACATACAAATTACAATTTGGAGTATTATTACTATGTTAAGGCGTTAGATTAGCTTGAATTTTTGAAAGTCAAGGTCTATGGTAGGGGGGTTCAATATACCGCAGGGGGGTCAAAATACCATGGCTAAGTAAAATTTTCAAAATATCTTTGCCAGTTTGTTAAATACATACAAACTACTCATTGGAGTATTATAACTATGTTAAGGAGTTTGAATAGCTAGTTTTTTTTAAAATTTAAGGTATAGTAGGGTGTTCAATATACCGCAGGGGGGTCTAAATACCATGGGAATTATTTTTTTCAAAGCATTTTTTCCAGGATGTTTAATGCATACAAACCACTTATTGAAGTATTATTACTAAGTTAAGGAGTTAGAATAGCTAGAATTTTTGAAATTTAAGGTCTATAGAAGGGGGTTCAATATATTGCAGGGGGGTCAATATACCATGGAAATTAATTGTTTTCAAAACATTTTTTCCATGATGTTAAATGCATACAAACTACTTATTGAAGTATTATTACTCAGTTAGGGAGTTAGAATAGCTAGAATTTTTGAATATTAAGGTCTATGGTAGGGGGTTCAATATACCGCAGGGGGGTCAAAATACCATGGCAAAGTAAAATTTTCAAAATATCTTTTCCAGTATGTTAAATACATACAAACTACTTGTAGGAGTATTATAACTATGTTAAGGAGTTTGAATAGCTAGAATTTTTGAAATTTAAGGTCTACAGTAGGGGTTCAATATACCGCAGGGGTGTCAAAATACCATGGCTAAGTAAAATTTTCAAAATATCTTTTCCAGTTTGTTAAATATATACAAACTACTTATTGAAGTATTATAATTATGTTAAGGAGTTTGAATAGCTAGAATTTTTGAAATTTAAGGTCTATAGTAGGGGTTCAATATACCGCAGGGGGGTAAAAATACCATGGCAAAGTAAAATTTTCAAAATATCTTTTCCAATATGTTAAATACATACAAACTACTTGTAGGAGTATTATAACTATGTTAAGGAGTTTGAATAGCTAGAAATTTTGAAATTTAAGGTCTATGGTAGGGGGTTCAATATACTGCAGGGGGGTCAAAATACCATGGAAATTATTTTTTTTTTCTTACATCTTTTCCAGCATTTTAAATACATACAAACTACTTATTGGAGTATAATTACTATGTTAAGGAGTAAGAATTGCAAGATTTTTGAAATTGAAGGTCTATGGTAGGGGGGTAAATATACTGCAGGGGGGTCAAATTACCATGGCAAAGTAAAATTTTCAAAATATCTTTTCCAGTATGTTAAATACATACAAACTACTTGTAGAAGTATTATAACTATGTTAAGGAGTTTGAATAGCTAGAATTTTTGAAATTTAAGGTCTACAGTAGGGGTTCAATATACCGCAGGGGTGTCAAAATACCATGGCTAAGTAAAATTTTCAAATTATCTTTTCCAGTTTGTTAAATATATACAAACTACTTATTGAAGTATTATAATTATATTAAGGAGTTTAAATAGCTAGAATTTTTGAAATCTAAGGTCTATAGTAGGGGTTCAATATACCGCAGGGGGGTCAAAATACCATGGCAAAGTAAAATTTTCAAAATATCTTTTCCAATATGTTTAATACATACAAACTACTTGTAGGAGTATTATAACTATGTTAAGGAGTTTGAATAGCTAGAAATTTTGAAATTTAAGGTCTATGGTAGGGGGTTCAATATACCGCAGGGGGTCAAAATACCATGGCTAAGTAAAATTTACAAAATATCTTTGCCAGTTTGTTAAATACATACAAACTACTTATTGGAGTATTATAACTATGTTAAGGAGTTAGAATAGCTAGAAATTTTGAAATTTAAGGTCTATGGTAGGGTGTTCAATATACCGCGGGGGGTCAAAATACCATTGGTAAGTAAAATTTTCAAAATATCTTTGCCAGTTTGTTAATTACATACAAACTACTTATTGAAGTATTATAATTATGTTAAGGAGTTTGAATAGCTAGAATTTTTGAAATTTAAGGTCTATAGTAGGGGTTCAATATACCGCAGGGGGGGTCAATATACCATGGAAATTATTTTTTTTCAAAACATTTTTTCCAGGATGTTAAATGCATACAAACTACTTATTGAAGTATTATTACTCAGTTAGGGAGTTAGAATAGCTAGAATTTTTGAATATAAAGGTCTATGGTAGGGGGTTCAATATACCGTGGGGGTCAAAATACCATGGCAAAGTAAAATTTTCAAAATATCTTTGCCAGTTTGTTAAATGCATACAAACTACTTATTGAAGTATCATAATTATGTTAAGGAGTTTGAATAGCTAGAATTTTTGAAATTTAATGTCTATAGTAGGGGTTCAATATACCGCAGGGGGGTAAAAAAACCATGGAAATTATTTTTTTTCCTAATATCTTTTCAAGAATTTTAAATACATACAAACTACTTGTAGGAGTATTATTACTATGTTAAGGAGTTTGAATAGCTAGAATTTTTGAAATTTAAGGTCTACAGTAGGGGTTCAATATACCGCAGGGGGGTCAAAATACCATGGCTAAGTAAAATTTTCAAAATATCTTTTCCAGTTTGTTAAATATATACAAACTACTTATTGAAGTATTATAATTATGTTAAGGAGTTTGAATAGCTAGAATTTTTGAAATTTAAGGTCTATAGTAGGGGTTCAATATACCGCAGGGGGGTCAAAATACCATGGCAAAGTAAAATTTTCAAAATATCTTTTCCAATATGTTAAATACATACAAACTACTTGTAGGAGTATTATAACTATGTTAAGGAGTTTGAATAGCTAGAAATTTTGAAATTTAAGGTCTATGGTAGGGGGTTCAATATACTGCAGGGGGGTCAAAATACCATGGAAATTATTTTTTTTTTCTTACATCTTTTCCAGCATTTTAAATACATACAAACTACTTATTGGAGTATAATTACTATGTTAAGGAGTAAGAATTGCAAGATTTTTGAAATTGAAGGTCTATGGTAGAGGGGTCAATATACCGCAGGGGGGTCAAATTACCATGGCAAAGTAAAATTTTCAAAATATCTTTTCCAGTATGTTAAATACATACAAACTACTTGTAGGAGTATTATAACTATGTTAAGGAGTTTGAATAGCTAGAATTTTTGAAATTTAAGGTCTACAGTAGGGGTTCAATATACCGCAGGGGTGTCAAAATACCATGGCTAAGTAAAATTTTCAAAATATCTTTTCCAGTTTGTTAAATATATACAAACTACTTATTGAAGTATTATAATTATATTAAGGAGTTTAAATAGTTAGAATTTTTGAAATCTAAGGTCTATAGTAGGGGTTCAATATACCGCAGGGGGGTCAAAATACCATGGCAAAGTAAAATTTTCAAAATATCTTTTCCAATATGTTTAATACATACAAACTACTTGTAGGAGTATTATAACTATGTTAAGGAGCTTGAATAGCTAGAAATTTTGAAATTTAAGGGTCTATGGTAGGGGGTTCAATATACCACAGGGGGTCAAAATACCATGGCTAAGTAAAATTTACAAAATATCTTTGCCAGTTTGTTAAATACATACAAACTACTTATTGGAGTATTATAACTATGTTAAGGAGTTAGAATAGCTAGAAATTTTTAAATTTAAGGTCTATGGTAGGGGGTTCAATATACCGCGGGGGGTCAAAATACCATGGGTAAGTAAAATTTTCAAAATATCTTTGCCAGTTTGTTAAATACATACAAACTACTTATTGAAGTATTATAATTATGTTAAGGAGTTTGAATAGCTAGAATTTTTGAAATTTAAGGTCTATAGTAGGGGTTCAATATACCGCAGGGGGGTCAATATACCATGGAAATTATTTTTTTTCAAAACATTTTTTCCAGGATGTTAAATGCATACAAACTACTTATTGAAGTATTATTACTCAGTTAGGGAGTTAGAATAGCTAGAATTTTTGAATATTAAGGTCTATGGTAGGGGGTTCAATATACCACGGGGGGTCAAAATACCATGGCAAAGTAAAATTTTCAAAATATCTTTGCCAGTTTGTTAAATACATACAAACTACTTATTGAAGTATCATAATTATGTTAAGGAGTTTGAATAGCTAGAATTTTTGAAATTTAATGTCTATAGTAGGGGTTCAATATACCGCAGGGGGGTAAAAAAACCATGGAAATTATTTTTTTTCCTAATATCTTTTCAAGAATTTTAAATACATACAAACTACTTGTAGGAGTATTATTACTATGTTAAGGAGTTAGGATAGCAAGAATTTTTGAAATTTAAAGTCTATGGTAGGGGGTTCAATATACCGCAGGGGGGTCAAAATACCATGGGTAAGTAAAATTTTCAAAATATCTTTTCCAGTATGTTAAATACATACAAACTACTGGTTGGAGTATTATAACTATGTTAAGGAGTTAGAATAGCAAGAAGTTTTGAACTTTGGGGTCTATGGTAGGGGGTTCAACAACCTCAGGGGGTCAATATACCATGCAGTATATTGAACCCCCTTCTATAGACCTTGATTTTCAAAAATTCAAGCTATTCTAACTCCTTAACATAGTAATAATACTTCAATAAGTTGTTTGTATGTATATAACATGCTGGAAAAGATATTTTGAAGAAAAAATATTTTCATGGTATTTTGACCCCCCTACCATGGTTTATTGAACCCCCTACTATAGACCTTGAATTTCAAAAACCCAAGCTATTCTAACTCCTTAACATAATTATAATACTTCAATAAGTAGTTTGTATGTATTTAACAAACTAGCAAAGATATTTTGAAAATTTTACTTAGCCATGGTATTTTGACCCCCTGCTGTATATTGAACCCCTTCTATAGACCTTGATTTTCAAAAATTCAAGCTATTCTAACTCCTTAACAGTATTATAATACTTCAATAAGAAGTTTGTATGTATTTAACAAACTGGCAAAGATATTTTGGAAATTTTACGTAGCCATGGTATTTTGACCCCCTGCGGTATATTGAACCCCCTTCTATAGACCTTGATTTTCAAAAATTCAAGCTATTCTAACTCCTTAACATAGTAACAATACTTCAATTTGTAGTGTGTATGTATTCAACATGCTGGAAAAGATATTTTAAAAATTTTAATTAGCCATGATATTTTGACCCCCTGCAGTATATTGAACCCCCTTCTATAGACCTTGATTTTCAAAAATTCAAGCTATTCTAACTCCTTAACATAGTAATAATACTTCAATAAGTTGTTTGTATGTATATAACATGCTGGAAAAGATATTTTGAAAATTTTACTTAGCCATGGTATTTTGACCCCCTGCGGTATATTGAACCCCCTTCTATAGACCTTGATTTTCAAAAATTCTAGCTATTCAAACTCCTTAACATAATTATAATACTTCAATAAGTTGTTTGTATGTATATAACATGCTGGAAAAGATATTTTGAAAATTTTACTTAGCCATGGTATTTTGACCCCCCTGAAGTATATTGAACCCCCTACCATAGACATTCAATTTCAAAAATTCCAGCTATTCTTAATCCTTAACATAGTAAAAATACTCCAATAAGTAGTTTGTATGCATTTAACATGCTGGAAAAGATATCTTGAAGAAAAAAAAATTTCATGGTATTTTTACCCCCCTACCATAATATATTGAACCCCCTACTATAGACCTTGAATTTCAAAAACCCAAGCTATTCTAACTCCTTAACATAATTATAATACTTCAATAAGTAGTTTGTATGTATTTAACAAACTAGCAAAGATATTTTGAAAATTTTACTAAGCCATGATATTTTGACCCCCTGCAGTATATTGAACCCCCTTCTATAGACCTTGATTTTCAAAAAATCAAGCTATTCTAACTCCTTAACTTAGTAATAATACTTCAATAAGTTGTTTGTATGTATATAACATGCTGGAAAAGATATTTTGAAAATTTTACTTAGCCATGGTATTTTGACCCCCCTGCGGTATAATGAACCCCCTACCATAGACATTCAATTTAAAAAATTCCAGCTATTCTTAATCCTTAACATAGTAAAAATACTCCAATAAGTAGTTTGTACACATTTAACATGCTGGAAAAGACATCTTGAAGAAAAAAAAATTTCATGGTATTTTGACCCCCCCCCCCAACCCTACCATGGTATATTGAACCCCCTACTATAGACCTTGAATTTCAAAAACCCAAGCTATTCTAACTCCTTAACATAATTATAATACTCCAATAAGTAGTTTGTGTGTATTTAACAAATTGGCAACATAGTAACAATACTTCAATTTGTAGTTTGTATGTATTCAACATGCTGGAAAAGATATTTTGAATTTTTTTTTACGTAGCCATGGTATTTTGACCCCCTGCGGTATATTGAACCCCCTTATATAGACCTTGATTTTCAAAAATCCAAGTTTTTCTAACTCCTTAACATAGTTTTAATACTCCAATAAGTAGTTTGTTTGTATTTAACATGCTGGAAAAGATATTTTGAAAATTTTACTTAGCCATGTTATTGTACCATGGTATATTGAACCCCCTACTATACATCTAAACTAAAGACCTTTCCTGTTAAAATATCTTGCTACTGTAACTCCATAACATATTTATTATACTCCAATCAGTAGTTTGTATTTATTTTATTAGTTTGAAAAGATGTTTTGAAAATTTTACTTTTTAAAATCAAGTGAGCCATAGTAATTTGACCCCTCCCCCTTTTTTACCATGGAGAATTAAAACTTAAAAGTCTACCATTCTATATAAATATTTTAAATTTCAAAGAATTATAGTGTCCAAGCTTCATGGTCTAGTTTTAATGCTTTTAGAAGTTTTTTTAATGAAATTTTGTTGGTTAAGATTTCAGAGCACTTATACCAAGCAAATATTTTTCTTTTAACCAATCATTGAAAATTTACCTCCCCTTCTTGTATAAATGATTTTTAATATTTGATTAGCTTTTATATAATGTTAAACGTTTTATTAATCATCTAAAATGAAAAAAACAGGGGGGTTCAATTTACCATGGGGGTTCAATTTTTCATACAGGGGGGGTTCAATTTACCATGGGGGGGTTTAATTTACCATAGCGGTATTTTGACCCCGGGGTCATTTTACCATGGGGTTCAAAATACCATATGACACCGGCTGCGGCAGAGGAGGCATTCAGTTTAACTCTTATCTGTCCGTAAGAGCATCTGTCAGTATCTTCCAAAATCAGTTTCCATACTCTGATTTTAGTTTGCCTCAACCAAATGTTATGAATCTGAACACAATGCTTATTGCCACACAACAAAGAGCAAGTTTGAATTTGGGTGTCATAACTTTCACTGTTCTAGATTTGTGTTTTTTTTTGCGAAAATGGAAAAATTGCTTTATAATTTGCCATTTCCAAACTCTAAGTTATGTTTCTCAACCAAAAGTAATAAATCTCTAACACAATGCTAGTTATCTGCAAACACAGATCAAGTTCAAATTGGGTGGCATCACTATCTCCTTTCTTAGTTATGTCTGTTTGTAAATTGAAAAATATTAATAAAGTTGACGTAGCTTTATAGGTTGGGGCTTCTGTGACCGATGGATACAATCTTCATTTGTCTTTTCATAAGATTTTTCATGAAAATAGTTGCATATTGGTTAAATCTAAAACATGAAAATAATGACTTGATTTGGTTCATAAGTGTTTCTCATTTCTAGATTAGACCATTGGTTCTCCTGTTTGAATGATTTTACACTAGCATCTTTTGTGGCCCTTTATAGCTTGATGTTCGGTGTGAGCCAAGGCTCCATGTTGAAGAATGTACTTAGACCTATAATGGTTTACTTTGTACAAATTGTGACTTGGAGGGAGAGTTGTCACATTGGCACTCATACCACATCTTCTTATATCTATTTACAGCTTTGAATTTTTGTTTCCACATTACAAAAAACATGACTTTTTATGTTCTTTACAGCTACCATGAACCATTGTCTCAAGAGAGATCATCTCATAAAGCTTATTTTATTGGTTCCAGGCCTTTCTGTGAGAACTTCAAGTCATTTAGTATAAGTAAGTTTTTGCTCTTTTTTTTTCTCACTGGGGCCCAAAGTGCCCCATGTGATTTTATGCCATCACTTGTTGTCCGTCGTCTGTGGTAAACAATTTAAAAAACCTTCTCCTCTGAAACTACTAGGCCAAATACCTTCAAACTTGAAATAAATGTTTCATAGGGTATCTTGTTTTAACAAATATGGCCGCCATGGCTAAAAATAGAACATAAGGGTCGAATGCAGTTTTTGGCTTATATCTCAAAAACTAAAGCTTTAAGAGCAAATCTGACATGGGGATAAAATTGTTCAATTTGTCAAGATCTATTAGCCCTGAAATTTGTAGACAAATCGAAAAATCCCTTGTTGGGTTACTGTCAATGAATTGGTAGTTTTAAGGAAATTTTGAAGTTTTTATGCCCCACCTACGATAGTAGAGGGGCATTATGTTTCCTGGTCTGTGCCTCAGTTTGTCCGTGCGTCCGTTCGTCCGTTCTTCCATCTGTGCGTCCGTCTGTTGGCTTCAGGTTTAAGTTTTTGGTCAAGGTAGTTTTTGATGGAGTTGAAGTCCAATCAACTTGAAACTTAGTACACATGTTCCCCATGATATGATCTTTCTCATTTTAATGCCAAATTATACTTTTGACCCCAATTTCACAGTCCACTGAACATAGAAAATGATAGTGCGAAGTTCAGGTTAAAGTTTTTGGTCAAGGTAGTTTTTGATGAAGTTAAAGTTACATCAACTTGAAACTTAGTACACATGATCCCTATGATATGATCTTTCTAATTATAATTCCAAATTATAATTTTGACCCCAATTTCACGGTCCACTGAACATAGAAAATGATAGTGCGAGTGGGGCATCCGTGTACTATGGACACATTCTTGTTTGTTATTATCTTGAATATAATTAGAGATAGATATAAACTGTAAACACCAATAATGTTCAGCAAAGTAAGATCTACAAAAAAGTTTCATGACTAAAATTGTCAATTGACCCCTTAAGGAGTTATTGCCCTTTAAAGACAATTTTACACAATTTGTTCATCAAGTTTGCTAGCATTTAAAAATCTCCTCTGAAACTATTGTGCCTTATACTTCTTATCTTTAAACAAATGTTCTTTTAGGAATCTAGTTTATGAATTGTATCCAAATTTTTGATCCATCAACAAACATGGCCACCATGGCTAAAAATAGAACATAGGGGTCAAATGCAATTTTTGTCTTATATCTCAGAAACTGAAGCTTTTAGAGCAAATCTGACATGAGTTAAACATGTTCAAAGTTTAAGATCTATCAGCCCTGAAATTTTCAGACACATCAAACAACCCATTGTTGGGTTGCTGCCACTTAATTGGTTATTTTAAGGATATTTTGCAGTTTTTGGTTATTATCATTTATATTATTGAAGATTAAGATAAACTGTAAACAGCAAAAGTGTTCAGCAAAGTAAGATCTACAAAAAAGTTTGGAATGACCAAAATTGTCAATTGACCCCTTAAGGAGTTATTGCCCTTTGATGGACAATTTTATGCAAGTTGTTTATGTTTTTTAACTTTAAAAAAATCTAGTATAAATTTATTTCCTTGTTCGCCAAGAAACATAGACACCATGGTTAAAATAGAACATATGGGTAAAATGCATTTATTTGCTTTAGAAGGGGGGAAAAAAAAAAAAAAATAATATGGCAGATACAATGATCATTTAAATGGCATTTTTAAGCCACTATAGAAATAAGGAGATGTGGTATAATTGCCAATGACACAATTATCCATCATGGCTCAAATGAAGCCAGGATATTCTGAGGTTGTGATTACGAACCCTACATTTGGCAGGTGGCTTTTGTCAGCAGTCTTTGTTGTTGTTAACTTTTACAAGAATCTACTCTCCTGAAGACAAATAGACTATTGATGACTATGCATATAGACCAAGGTGACCAACACAGGCTCTTTAGAGCCTCTAGTTGTGATATTTTCACTATATTGTCCTTGACTGTGAAATCAGTCCTATATGGCCCAAGTACACAGATATTTTGCAGTGCAGTTCTTTTGGAAACTATATGTTAATTACAAAAATTGCACATGTTCTATCTTTAGGACAAATTATATCAAAATTATAGAAATATCTTATCAGCTTTAACTCAAAATATGGACAATTCTATGTGAATAGTGTGTGTAATTCACTTTGACAGCTTCAGACATACATTTTTTATGCCCAATTTATGGGCATTATGTTTTCTGGTCTGTCTGTCCGTTCTTTCTTCTGTCTGTCCGTCCGTTGGTTCATCCGTCTGTTCCTCCGTCGGTCTGTCCCGCTTCAGGTTAAAGTTTTTGGTCGAGGTAGTTTTTGATGAAGTTGAAGTCCAATCAACTTGAAACTTAATACACATGTTCTGTATGATATGATCTTTCTAATTTTAATGCCAAATTAGAGATTTTATCCCCATTTTCACGGTCCACTGAACATAGAAAATGATAGTGCGGATGGGGCATCCGTGTACTGGGGACACATTCTTGTTTTTACCTATTTCAACCAGACTAAATCAATACTTTACCTAAAAATTCACCATCCACAGTATATTTAACATGTAGTACCATCCTCCTACTGAATATTACTTGCATAATATATATGGAAAGTATGAAAAAAAATTGAAAATAAAAATACAGTCCACACTAGGAACTATTATTGTAGACAATGAAAATCAAAGGCCAAAAACTATGTCCTTGGCTGTGACATCTGCTCTATACTGTTCATTGACCATGAATTCTGTCCTATGCTGTTACTTTACTAAGGCATTTCCCTTATAATGTTTCTAGACCTGAAATGATATTAGATATAGTTTTGTACTGTAACTGTTTAAGATCATTGTTGTTCTTTCAGAAATCCTTGAAATAGGTGAACAGAAATACATTGGAATTGGAGTAAGCGCTGACAGGTCATTTCAGCTGTCTGAAAGATCAGCACGGGAATTGAGGCAGGCCAATTTTATAAAGTACTATATCAACAAAGGAGGGTAGGTATTAAGATATTAAACTTGCCATTTAGATGCTACAACTTGAATTTAACCAACATGAAACAAAAATATTAGTGGCATAATGCTATTTCTGAAGATAATGTATTATCACTATAACATTGCATGAAATGATGATATTAGTTCTCACCTTGTGATCAATGTCAGTAAATTAAAAACACAGGTAAAAAATTATTAGCAATCACTAGCCAATATTTCCGGGAGGCATTGATATAGTTATTAGGGAACTGGAGTGGCAGTTTTATTACAGGAAAGGGATAAAAACATTAACAAGTACAAAATGGTGATTAAGGATTAAAGAAACCCTATCTCAATGAAATGACGAAATTATGACTAATAAAAAAGCTTTTACTTTAGGTCATGACTGATATATATGAGTGTTTCCAGACCCTTGCAGTAGGTCAAAGATCATAGTGCTTATAAATAGACTGAATTCAAGTATAAATGAGGAAAATTTTATTATGTTAATACTGATGACAAAATGTAGGTCATGTTCGATATTGACTATGTTCACTTCAGGATTAATGTTCCTTGACATAAGGCAGGTAAAAAAAAAGCCTGAATGTGCTGTGAAATAATTGGTGGTGACAATTCATTGTTCAAACATCAAGATAATGTAATTATGTAATCAATGTTAACTACATCATGGAAAAGAAATGGTTTAAATGCATTATTTACATAGATTTTCTTGGAACTATTGTAGGATATATAATGCAGGAAGAGCTATAGTGCAGAAAGATGGAAGTAATATTGGTGATGTTATAACAGTTAATTGTGATGTTACAACAAACAAGCTGAGGTTCCTCAGGAATGATGTTGTGGTATAGATATATTATTCTTTTATGAATTCAGATGTCATTTATCTTTGTATACTGTGAATTCATTTATTTTTGTAGGCCCGATTTTCATATATTGCATAAAACTTGCCTTTTCGTAGATATGAGATTTTGTTGTTTTGCCAAAGTCTGCATTAAACCTGATAGAAAAATTGCAATTGGTGAACATTCAAATTTGTGGTTATCCTGAACCCAATAAATCCATAAAAATTAGTATCAAATAAATGATAATGAATTTACAGTAGTTTATTTGCTAATAGCTAATCAACCTGCAGAAATGGATTTTCGGAAAACAGAAAATAACTAACATATTCACAAAATATTTTTCTGGTGTAGTTTTGGGTCTTGCCTTGACAGAGTCAAAAAGCTTGACATAGATATGCTGTTTCCAGCGTGATGGTTTTGTGAAAGTCTGCATACAAGCCTATAGACAGTTTTTCATTCTTTAAACATTTAATTTTGGGGTTCCCTTTAACCACGAACTCCACGAAATTGGTATCTAACGAAAAATAATGGTTCCACAGTAGTAACTTGGCTTGTTCTGAATCACAGATTTTTATATAAAGTGTATTTTATTGTTTGATTTGTAAAAATTAATTTGGTTGTAAAGTACATCTACCCTCTTCAAATCAATTATTTCTATCAAAGTTAGAGGAAAACGTTTATAAAGTCGGATATTTTTCTTTCTTTGGAATACTTTTCGTCATAAAGACCACAAATAGACATAACACTATGATTCAAACACATGCACCTTACAGAATTGTTAATAAGTCCTTAAGGTGACATTCGAAGCCATTTTGTAAAAGTTAATACAATCAACACCTTTATTAATTAGTCCATTGTTGCCTACAGCTATAAAATGCACTAGCTGATTATTGACTTTCTGTGAAAGTTGTAATGAAATCAAAGTGAATTCCTAATATTGTCTGATCAGGTAAAGTCTGAGAAACTAGAACTAGAGGCTCTAAAGAGCCTGTGTCGCTCACCTTGGTCTAAAAAAAGTAAACAATATGGATGAAATAAAATTGTGAAATCTCTTGTGCCAAATATTTGGCCATTGATGAATTTTAGTCACGACAATTTCAATTTTCTGCAAAATGTGAAATCGACGACCGCCAGCAGAAATCATGGTTCCATAGTTTATTTAGTAAGTGGGCAAAAAAGTTCTGGAATTCTTGAATATATTTTTTTTTCAAAAATTATCTACATACAATTATAACATCATTAACAATAAAATTGTAGATTATTAATTATAATTATTATTTTTCAGTTTTACGAAGTTGCCTTTGAGATGCCAGAAGGAGGTTATTATCCACAAATAAGTATGAACTCAGAAGGGGAATGTGTTCAGTTGATGGAAAAAAATCCGTGGATGCCTGATTTAGAAAGGGTACGAATAAAGATCATATATTGTTTCCCAAGCCATATTGTTACCCTTGTGTGTTGTTTCCCTTCAGTGCTTCCATAACTAACTTTCATGATGGCTGCAGGTATTAATCTAATTTTTGGTACAATGATGATGTACGGTGGGTTTACATGGTGGGATTTTTCATAATTTTTTATGCCCCATTTATGGCCATTATGTTTTCTGGTCTGTGCGTCCGTCCATTCGTTCATTCGTCCATTCGTCCCACTTCAGTTAAATTTTTTGGTCAAGGTAGTTTTTGATGAAGTTAAAGTCCAATCAACTTGAAACTTAGTACACATGTTCCTTATGATATGATCTTTCTAATTCTAATTAGAGATTTTACCCCATTTTCACGGTTCACTGAGCATAGGAAAAGATAGTATGGATGGGGCATCCGTGAACTTAGGACACATTCTTGTTTTTTTATGCCCCACCTAGGGTTTGTGTGTTAGTTTGTTCATTCATTTCTTTCTTCCGTTCATCTGTCTGACTGTCATGTCTGACATCTGTCTGACTATCTGTCCCACTTCAGGTTAAAGTTTTTGGTCAAGGTAGTTTTTGATGAAGTTATTCAACTTGAAACTTAGTACACATATTCCTTATGATATGATCTTTCTAATTGTAATGCCAAATTAGAGTTTTGCCCCTATTTTCACTTTCTACTGAACATAGAAAATGATAGTGCTAGTGGGCAGGTTAAAGTTTTTGGTTAAGGTAGTTTTTGATGAAGTTGAAGTCTAATCAACTTGAAACTTAGTACACATGTTCCCTATGATATGATCTTTCTGATTTTAATCCAAGTTTTGATCCCAATTTCACGGTCCGCTGAACATAGAAAATGAAAGTGAAGTGGAGCATCCATCTACTATGGACACATACTTGTTTACCTATAATGTTGTTTCTTTCAGTTATAAATCGCACTACGTGAACACTAAAATCTGATGTCATTTGGGTAATCAAATGGAAAAGTTTTTATTATTGGAAAACAATTCTTTCAGAGACTATCTCAGGAAACGTCATGCAAAAAGTAGAAAAAAAATTTCTATCACTTGTGGTAAAATATATAGCATGAAGGGCTAACACTCTAAAAGCACGATAAAGTGTGAAAGGATAAGCTTTCAAAACAAAGTAAAAGTTAAATAGAACTAATATAGCTTTTTTTGTCTTCTTAAGGTGAGAGATTTGAAGAAACCTACAGCCTTTCATATCTACAAGTATAGTGATTTATGGATCAGGTAACAAATTTGCTACTTACTTTGAACTATTAATATACAACCTAGGGAATTTTACTATTTATTATGCATATGAAGATCACATTGAACAATGTACAAAACAAGGCATTTAAATGACTCGAGTTACTATTTACATTTTTTTTTACTTGAAGTGTTCCATGAAAAGTAGCAGATTATGGTACTTTCATTTTAGAAAAAGTTGATTCATAAGCCGCTATGAATAGTTGAATGTTTTTTTCTTTCAGTCCAGGGAAGACTTTGATGATGACCATGAAGAGAATAAAGAAACCAACAAGGACAGTAAGACAGTTACGTGGATGGATAATTCTCCATAATCCAACTGATCAACTAGTTTTATATATGGTACATATTTTTATTCCAACATATACACACATTTGAGTATTTCTTTATATCTAAGAGGATTTTATTGATCAAGAAATTCTGTATGTGTGTGTAAGTGTAGGATATACATCTATGTGTTTTTTTATATACAACTACATCAAGCGTAGTCATATTTCTTTGTGGCTGTGACATGCATTGTCTTTATACTTCCATAAACAAAAGATTTAGTACAGCAGCTTTAAATTTAAGGTAATTGATCAAAAGAAAATATGATTACAACCTTTTGCGGCATGAATTAAAGGGTATGACATTGATTTCTGGGATTGTTGAATTTTTAAGAAAGAATAAAATTTAAAACTTTTTATTTTTGTCATTCATATTTTTTTAAAACAGATTTTCAAAATTGCCGAAGAGAACCAAAAGATATCAAAGGGCTATTCATACTCGTAAGTCGGAAACAAACTGGCAATGCCCTGACAAAAATGTAAAATGAATACAAGGAATAGGGATGCTTATCCAGTAGTGGCCATGGAATCAGCTCTTTGCATAAAGCTTTATATTTTAGAGGGTAGAAGATCTTTTATTTACTTTGTATCTAGTGTACAGATGCCTCATGTACAAAAGTTTTCATCTGAAAGAAGTCTTGTGTTTTGAAATCATTCTCATTGCTGCTGTAAAGAAATATACAGTTTTTTTTAGTCTTCCATCAAAGTGTTGGAGGTTCTTAAGAAATAGGGATCTTGCATTACCTTTGTCTGCTTTGTCAACTATGTTGTTAAAGTTTTTCAGACATAAATAACTTTTCAAACCTTTCATGAATATTTCAAAACTTGGAAAGAAGCCTCCCCATGAAAGTTGAAATTTTTGGTGTGACCCTGATATGAGAGTCCGTATCATATAAGGATTGTGTCATTATTAGATGTTTATAAATGACATTGAGCTCATTTTCAAGGTTGCTTGATCACCATTAAGTGAAGTCAGAAATTAACCATGAAGACTTTTTAGCATATTGTTGAGTGTATTATTTATCTATTTGATAGATTCAGCCCAACAACTACATAAAAAAAGGAGAAGGATGTTTAAAACCTGGAGAATCCCTCCCGATTCCTGTTTCTCAACAGCTTCAAAGTAAGATCTTCATTATTATTCATGAGATACCAATTTTTGTGGGTAAAGTTAGACAAACTACAATTTAAAATGTTCGCATATTAAAATATTGTATAGGCTTGTATGCAGATTTTGGCAAAACCAAAAAATCAAATATACACGAAAATACAATTGTTTCTCAATACAGGAAAATTGATATCCTGAAAAAAAATACCTGAATCCTTAGTACATGTATTTTACTTTTAAATGTGTAAGTAATGCATATTTGTTTTTTTCCTTCGTGTAATGAAGTTATAGTTATTGCAGGTCTCTTTGAAGTGTGTATGTAGACTGGCAATATCTCTGTATCTTGGATTTTTTTTCTATCATCATATACTTGAAGAATATATGCTATGCCTGCATTTTGGCAAACTTGCACAGATTCTTCTAAGGGCATAAACATGGGCTGTTTATATCATTATATTATTTATGTTTGTTTACTTTTATTAAATTGAGAGATTTAGGATCACAATTGCCATTTAGCTTAAATAATCTTATTTTTTTTAGATCATGGACTATCTCCATTAGAAACTGGAATAAAGATTGTATGGCTAAAAGTAGCTGAGAACAAACCTTACTCGACAGAAGATGTAATACAAATGTTTGAGAAAGCCAATAAAGCTGATATTGGTCAACATAGGTATATTATTTAAGGAATGACTGTAATATTTTTTCTATCTATGAAGAAAAAACATAAAAAATGTGGTGCACACTGAATAACCTGTGAAGAAATAACATAAAAAATGTGGTGCACACTGAATAACCTGTGTAGCGGATTATTTAAAGTGTGCAACACATTTTTCATGTTATTTCGAATAGGCAGAAAAAAATATTACAGTCATTTCTTATAATTTAATTCTTAAATCCATTTTAAACCAAAGTAATCATGTAAAAACATTGCTGACGTTACGGTCACATGACAAAATTATGTCTATGGGCTGATAAACAAAACGACGTCAGCCAATCAAAAGACGTGTTACATCAAAAATTAAATTATATAACTATAGTTTAAGGGTAATGGAAATAAAATGTGATATAATCTAAGAATTTAAAATTCAATGTTAAACAGAAGCCTGACCACATAGGATTATCATTTTAGAAAGTCAATCATTTCTTCAAGAGACATTTAAATCTCCGCTATAACAATTATCAGAAAGGGACAATTGCCATATTCCTTAATTTATAGCTTAACATATTTTGAAATGATTTTAGAAAGAAAATAATAATCAACAACTATTTATAAATACTGGTACCACTGAATTTGGACTTGTTTAATATGCAGGTTTTTACTCCAAAATTCAAAATTCTAGGCCCTTGGTGCAGACCTGGCAGTGGTGCAGTTTATAGTAAAAGAGATAAGGGGGAAAGTCCCCATCTGGATGCTTTTTTGTTACTGTCCACTCAGTATCTTTAGGCTCTCCTTTGTAATGTTTTGATAAATGCTTATTCATTATAGGTTGAATTGTGTAGGTGAGTCCAATTACTCTGGAGATACAGAAACCTTACCACTCTTCAATGAATTTCAAAATCCTCTAGAGGTAGGTTTTACACTAATGTTTTTCTTCCTTAGGAATAGATTACCTGAGCTGTATTTAGCAAACCTTTTAGAAATTTGTGATTATTCCACTTTTTGGCCTCAATCAGAGTTCTCACAAAGGCAAGTCTATATCTGTCTGGACCTCGTCATTTTGAATACTAGTGAGGCTGTATCAAGCTTGAAAAATGCTTGATCAACTTATCACATATCATCATTTAATATTAAAAGGTTAAAAAAAATCTAATTATGGTGTCATTTCCATGCCTATTTTAATTAAACGTTTTAGAATGTAATGCATTCTGGGTAATATTTCCAAAAGCGTACACCAAAACGTTGTGATTGGTTTACAACATGATAAACAATGAAAATTCAACCAAAAACGTAACGTTATTTTCATTTTGGTGTACTGAATCTGGAAAGGCGAATTGTTATGGAGACTGAAATAATAAATATATAGCAATAAAATTCATCTTCTCAATTTTGGAATCATCATGGCCAAAAATGACTCTCTGAACTCACCTTAAAAAATCTAAAGTGAGGACCCTGCCTTATAATTTGAATGTGAAAAAGTATTATAATTCTACCGAATAATATCAAAAGTTCTGTAATATATTAGTATTGATAGTTTTTGCATTAGGGTTTCAAATTGCCTGCATTTAGTTCAAAACAGCATTGTCTTTAGATCTAGTCAATAATATTTAGATATGAGCTAAGGCCTAATCAAGAAAAAAGATGTAATTATATGTATAATATCTTTTGGGATAAGGCCTTGACTCATATCTATTATTCCTAAAACTATACATAAAATTTTTGACATTTTTGGTGAAATATGAAAATTTCGACATCTTTAATTATAAAGTTATTGAAAAGTTTATGGAAAAATACAAGTTTATTCCACCAGACAATAAATAAAGCACATTAACATCCATTCAAAAGTTTTCAAAAGTAGAATACAGAAAGTAAACAGAGGATGTGTCCAAGAGACAACAACCCTACCAAAGAGCAGATTACAGCCTATGACTAAAAGCAGTTTTACTGTTTTGAAAAGTTGAAAGGAATTTTATCATCAAAATTATAGCTTACAAGCTTTTTTTTATCAACAGGAGATTTATAAGCTAGAAGTATACAAAAATTGTGAACTGGTCACCGCTTACTGTTTGAGGAAAGGCAAATACATGGTTGATGTCTATAATCTGGTTCCAGGCAAGACTGCTAAATATATACTGAAAAGGCCAAAATGTCCTGTAAGTAGACATTATTTTATTTAGATATTTGTCTATACTTTGAAGATTGCTTTACCACCAAGTTGCACCAGTTCTGTAGAATGATCTTCGTGAACTTTTTTGTTGCTGTAGAAATTATTAGAATATATAGAAGCTATTGTCTGAGTAATCTTAATAATAGAACAGTTGTTCAAATATTTTTTATGTATTTTTTGGATTCTAAAAGAAATTTACAACTTTTTTGCTAATCGTTAGAAAAATTCATCTATTTATTATGTGTCCGAAACCTATAATGTGTCAAATATCAAATTACCTTCCAAATTCAGACCTGTATCAAGCTTGAATATTGTGTCCATTTTTGCCCAAACTGTTTTGGGTTGGACCTCTGCAGTCATATCCAGCTGCACTTGGCAAAGCAGTTTATTATATAATAAAATTTCAGAAATTATGACAAGGTTTTTATTAATGCAAATAATGCGACTGGGTGAAAATATATCTCAATAACAAGAACTTGCATTCATGTATGATACATTCATCTGCATGAAGCTATTACTAAAGTCCAAATAAAGAATCTCACATTTTTGTCCATTCTTCCAAAATTCCAATAAAAAATGAGCTTATAAATTTCTGAATTACGGTACTGTGTATTTACGAAATACTGTTTGCGTTTTTAGTCTTTTCTGTATCCAGCATCTGTAAGAAGAGGAATGAAAGTGATCTGTAATGTGGACAGGTGAGTCAATGTTTGCCTTGAAACAAATGTTGCTGAGTGCTTAGCAATCATAAGTCTATATGTACAGAAACATTATCCACAACAACATAGATACCACAAAAATGTTTACCTCTCCTGAATGATTACAGCCTGATATTCCATATTATTATACCTTACATATATTTTAAACAATTCTATTGGGTGAAACGTTATCCCGTGACATGGAATAATGCAGTTGTTTTTCATTCAAATGCAAGGAAGGATGAATAACCCTAAAAATTTCCACCTGCGGTGAATAACCCTATTATTCACCAGTTAATAACCTTTTGAGATTGTTGATTTGTACTTGAGTTGATATCTCCCATGAAAATGACGTCACAGACGTAAATATCCAAAATGGCAGCGTTCACATTACACTGGAAGCCCACGGAGAGTCAAGGAAATAAGGCATTGGACATGAATAGAGTGCCAGCAGCTGATAATAGCTCTTATAGAGTAATGGTCCTTTTCAGGACCATCAATATTTTACAAAAAGATTCTACCTTTGTTGTACACTCTAGAAATTCTAGAACACAAATGTATTTTTAAACGTCAGTTTGTCTATGACTTTGTTATGTAAAGTTTGAAAAATATAGAAAGTGTTTGAAAGGCCTTTCCACTGTTAGTTCGGTATAATAAAACAATTGTGGCCCCTTAGAATCGATGAATATCCAAAATTGTCAACCCTTAAAAGTTATTTCACTTTGGGCTGCGCCCTCATTGAAATAACCTTCTTGTGTTGACAAATTTATATATTAACCTTTTCAACGGGCCATAATTGTATATTAATCTACGGATGCCTCATAGTTTGAAGTGTCGTCTGCTTTACTGACCAATGATATGACAGCTTAAAGTGGTACCTAACACTACAGGGAGATAACTCTGTAAATTAAACTAAACTTTTTAATCCGGTTGTATTGTTATGGAAATGTTAAACATCTGAATGATCAAAATTAGTGTTTGTCAATCTGCTATATAACCAACCATTTTTTTCCAAGTGTGTGTCTGGTTCATGTTTATTGAAAGTTTGATATTTTTGTCAAAAAGGGTCTAAGTAAATATTTTGTAAAATTTTTATGAAAATTAAAGGCTTGGCTCACAACGAAAAGTAGACTTTAAAGGGCCTGAAAAATTACTAGTGTAAAACCATTTAAAACTGGAAAACCAACAATCTAATCTATATAAAAAATGAGAAACAAGAAACACTTATGAACCACATCAACAAACAACAAATACTGAACATCAGATTCCTGACTTAGGACAGGTGCAAACAGTTATTCATTTATAACAATAAAAAAAAAAATTTTATAAGAGGAGATGGAAACAACAGATCACATTAGTTGTGTGCAAAAGTAGATCATTATGAATTATGTATGTAAAATTGAGAATGGAAATGGGAAATGTGTCAAAGAGACAACAACCCGACAAAAGAGCAGAAAACAACCCAAGGGCACTCTTCATCACAGCGAGAAAATCCTGATACAAGACTGAGGTGGGATTCAGCTAATCCTAAACACAAATGTGTACTAGTTCAGTGAAAATAGATGTCACACTAAACTCTGAAACGTATAATTGAATTAAAATTAAAACAACATACAAGACTAACAAAGCCAGACACTCTTGACTTTTGGGACAGCCAAAAAATATGACAGGGTTAAACATGTTGGGAAATGGATAAATTCAACTTTCTGTCTAGCTGCTTTATATCTCTTATACATCTAGTCTTTAACATTAATTTCACATTCTGTGCTGACATCAATTATCATTGATATGGTCATATTTATAAATTAACTGTTTACAAAACTTTGAATTTTTAAAATACTAAGGCTTTTCTTCCTCAGGAATAGATTATCTTAGCTGTATTTGGCAAAACTTTATTGGAATTTAGGTCCTCAATGCTCTTTAACTTCTTACTTTATTTGGCCTTTTTAATTTTTTTTTGATTCGAGCGTCACTGATGAGTCTTTTGAAGGCGAAACATGCGTCTGGGGTAAATACAAAATTTAATCTGGTATCTATGATGAGTTTATTCTGTTTAATTTTGGCCTTCTTTTACTCTAAGGGTCCCTAGGGTTCATTCATGGTTATGGTTAGGGGATGTTTTTGCATCTTTCATTTATTTTCTCAGTTTAGATCTTTTAATTTGTTACTAAAAATCAAAATATAAATGTGAATGTAAAACAATATATTAATCTGTATTTCCATTGACCATCTCCAGCATTTGTCCAATTTGTATGTTTTTTTATTTCAATGATGCAAGTAATCTTTTCCCAATTGTAACAATAAATGTTTGTCAATCTCATTATTGTCAAAAATATTGTTTGGCATAGTTTTTAATGATATAAAAAATTAACATAGTGGAAGATGAATTATATCAATGTCAGGAAATGCTAGATATGAATGATGCTATCAAAAGAGTTGGTTGTTCTAACTCATAATTTTGACCTTAAAAACCTGATATTTTTAACTGTGATGTGTGAAAATTATATGAAAATATAACTGGATAATGTGGATTCAGTCATTTTCGTGGGTACCAATTTTTCGAGGATTAAGGAAAATTTGTATGTTTGTGGATATTTAATTTCATGGTTTTGCCGAGGTATGCATACAATATAAAAAAGAAGATGTGGTATGATTGCCAATGAGACAACTGTCCACAAGAGATCAAAATGACACAGACATTAACAACACACCTATATAAAATTGTCATTCATTGAAAGTTAGTCTTGTGGTTTATCTGTACCCATGAAATCCACGAAAAATTGGTATCCAACGAATAATTATGAATCCAAAGTATTATGACATTTATGTCAGTTTTTTTTACTTTTCAACCAAAAATTTAGCCGGACCAGGGGTGACACCCCATATATGAAATCATAAAATAAGATAGAAAGAGATGATGAATTTTAAGAAAAATAGACTGAAATGAAATCTATATCTACTTCAGGATAATATATTCATAATATATGAACTAGATATACCTTGTCTCTTATTATACTTTAAAATTAGCAATATATACACAGTAATGTTTGAAGTTTAAACCTCACCATTGCAGGGCCTTTTATTGGGGTTACTGGCTCTGCTCCTTTAAATACAATTTTTTTTCTTTTTTTAATTTCAAAGTAATTAATTATCAAAGCAGATAGACTAGAATACACTTTTATGAATTACAGACTTTTAGGACATTTGATGTTGAATTCTAACTGCAACTGAGAACAACATTTTGGCCAATTGATAATTGAAAACAACAAAGCTTTTCCTATTCACAGTAATTGAAGAAAATAAATATTTCAGTGGCATATTTGCTGAAGCTGTTGTGACTGGAAAGGTTGACAGAGATTATAGTTTAGAGTATACTCCTTATGGTAGTAAAGACAGTACTAAAAAAGTAACATGGATCCTTAAAGATGCATGTGTTGGTATTGAAGATTTAGATTGGCAGAACAGGACAGACGTAATTTCAATGAAAGACTTTATGAAATACTCAAGTAAGTCAATAAAAGTCAAATGTATTGCAGTATTAGGTGAAAAGCAATGAATGAGATAAAACACTTTTTTATTGCCTTTATTAAGGGGGTTCGCGGGTATAAATCCTTCTTTTTTTTTAAACATAGGATTTTGCTTTTTTTTCTATAAATGAACTTTATTATATACTTACTGTAATAAAAAAACAAAACAAAAAAATGGTGTGACCGATCATTTAAGCTCACAATCTACCTTCGAAAGAAGCATGCGTTTTTGTTGAGGTACTATTTTTCTGTTGAAATAGAGGTGATATTGAAATAAAAAAAGAACTTAATTACAGTAATCACTTAAATTTTATCATTAAAAAATATAGGTCACTGATGAGTAAAAAATAAGTTTGTATAATAAGTAGTTCATATTTATTAAATTTCTGACATCTCGTGCTTAACCAGCAATATATAATTTTTATTACAGAGTCAGTTGACACTTGACAGTATCCTTCTTTATGAAACATACATACCAGCAATATATGATTTTTATTACCGAGTCAGTTGACAGTACCCTTCTTTATGAAACATACATACCAGCAATATATGATTTTTATTACAGAGTCAGTTGACAGTACCCTTCTTTATGAAACATACATACCAGCAATATATGATTTTTATTACAGAGTCAGTTGACAGTACCCTTCTTTATGAAACATACATACCAGCACCTCCATATTTAACTACCAAGGTATTTATGATCTGTACAATGTTATTTAAATACTGTATTGCGAATAGTTTTCGTGGATGCAAAATTTTGCAATTTTCATTGAAAAAGGTATGTGAAATATTTTGGTGATTTTTATGTTGGTGCATTCAAAATTTTTATCAATACCTTTGCATTTACACTTTTAAATGGGTGGAATTTATTTTGCCTATTTTGTTATATCTGCGAAAATAAGCAAAAATTTACACCCCGCAAAAATAACCCGCTATACGGTAGTAAAGATTCGATGCCACTAATAAAGTATCATTTGTAGAATTGCTTCAGCTGCTTCATTCATCCATTGAGATTGGTCCACAATTCCTGTTTAACAAAAAAATATATTTCTCCTTGATGAGATGAATTATTGTTTGCAATAAGCAACATTTAGACATCTTGACCTACTTATCATGCTGAACTGTCTTTGGTAAAAAATTACATGAAAACTTAAAATAATTTTAAAAGTATCTGATTTTAAGATAGAATACAGGAAAGACCCTTTTTAAGTTCCCTTCTGTAAAGTGGAGCTTGGATATAATTGATTGATTGATTGTTGCTTGTTTAATGTTCACTGGCAATCTTTTCATGCATATCCAGGAGGAGAAAATATGTACAATTATAATGCAAAAGATAGGTTATGCTATGTTGGACCACAAGAATTAAGGAAATTATGAATTCTGCAGTAATTGCCTTTTAATGACAATTTTAACCATTTTTTGTAGTTTTTGAGTATTACTCATAACAAACTATGATATAAACTTTGGAAACCAAATTAATTAGTAAGACAAGATCTGCAAAAAAAGTCTGGTTGAGGAAATTGATAGTTTAATTTAAAATGGAGTTATTGCTCTTGACGATTTATACCAATTTTTAGTGTTTTTGTCTTGAATATTATTACAGAAAGATAGACCCATTAAATAGCATTAATGATCATGGTTTTTGCTCTTTAATGTCAATTTGTACCATTTTATTTTTTACATGCTTTCTTGACCTATTAAAGTTAGATAGATACATAATTGAGCAACACAGATTCTTTAGAGACTCTAAGTTACAGGTTTCCGATAAGAAGTCCTGTTAATGATTCTTGGTAGTACAGCAGGTGTACTAATGGATTGCAGTAGCTCTGACTAATCCTCTTCAGAGGTTAATGACATGTTCCTCGTGTCAAAATGGAGTTAAAATCTAAAATTAATGATTTTCACTTTTGCCATTCAAGAGTTAGTTCCTTGATTGAATGAAAAATTGTGCTTTATGCAGTTTCTTCCAATAATACCAGAGACATTCTACAAATCCTTTTCAAATCTTCATGTGCTATTTTAATAACAAAATTAGATATTATTACAATTTTTTTTGATACAGAGTTATAGTCCTTGATTGATTGAAAATTGGTGTTTTATGTCTTGTCTGAGGGACAAATTAAAAATGAAAGAAAAAATCCTTTTCAGATTTTATTATATAATTTAGATGAAAAAATGAAGATCAAGTACGATTCTCTTGATTGCTTTAACAATTAATGTTGGTAAAACACAGGTGTCATTTTGACCGTCTGTTGATTTTACTACATGTACTGTAAAACAACGAGGACATGTATATGAGATCCTATGATAGAGAGTTGTCTTCCTTTGGTAGGGTTGTTTTTAATCATATGACTGTACTTTACCTTCTTTTTCGATTAAACAATTTTGGCAGAATTTATTAAACTTTTACCTTTTTCTAATTCTGTAACACAAAGTCATCTTCTAAATGCATTTCCTCGTAAAAGATTTATCTAAAATATCTCGCTCTTGGTTTGATTATTTGCCATTATGTATAGGTGTCTGTATTATCTATACTCATTTTTTTACAATTCTTCTATGCGTTGTGTGACTTTGACTCCGAAAATGTTTGTTTTAAAGGTTTTATACCTCATCAGATAATATGTTACAATATTGATTGCTCTAACAGTAAATGGATGTAAAGCCCAATACTGTTGATCCATTATTAATCATGGGATACCAATTTTTCGGGGGATAAAGGTTAACCACAAATTAAAATGTTCAATTATTTTAAGGTGGTACCCAACACTTTAACTAAAATTAATTTGGCTCGTTTAATTTTCATAAAATTTTTACAGAGCATTTACTTTGACCCTTTGACCAAAATGTAAAAAAATCAAAAAATTTGAACCAACCATTTTATCAGAAAAATTACACTGGTTATATAGCAGTTTGACAAACACTAATTTTGATCATTGAGAAGCTAAATATTCCCTTAACAACACAACGTTATTAAAACGTTTAGCTGATTTAAGGGAGTTATCTCCCTGTATTGTTAGGTACCACCTTGAAATATTCTAAAGGCATGTATGTAGATTAAGTTGGCTTGTGTACTTCAGGATGCTGTTACCTATCTATTTGTAGGGAAGTGCATTTATGCTAAACAGTATAAACCCAAAGTGGCAGACAGATACTTTAAAGTTGTTCAGTTCATGTAAACAGTCCAATACAAGACCAACAATACAAGAACAGGCAATTACTGTTAGTTCAAGAACTCTCCTGAAATGGGTGACATTTCCAAAAACTTCAAATTCATCCATTTTTCTTCCATCCACACTGGACGACATGACTTTGAAGCACCCAAAGGTCACAACAATGTTCAGTGATGTTAAAATCAACAGACTTTGTTGTGTACATGGTAGGTTGTCTCATAAGTAAGATGTAAAGATACTAAGAAGGCTCACAAAAAAATCATAATTTGTAGAAAAAAGAAACTTGGGGGATATACCCCAGACAAATGTTATTTCACAAAAAGACAACACTGTTAATACAAAGATAAAGTCAGAAAGACTAACACTTGTTCATTAGCAATGCACTGAAACTTTTATTTCAAAACATTAGGTTTTTAGAATTATGTCTGATGATCACAAAAAGGCTATAAATACAACAAAGGTACAAATTCACAAGTATTGTCTTATTTTCTGGAAAATTATAATCAATAGAGAAAATCTAGGGATTGAAGAATGTCAGTAAATATTGGGAAACAATTTAAACCAGAAAATCAGCAGCATGGTTAATGATAAAAATAATAAGTGAAAAACAAATATGATAGACAGCAACCAACTACAAACACTGAATCTGACTTTGGACAAGCACATACAGATTGTGGCTGTTTATTCGTGTATTGCACCTGTCCTAAGTCAGGAATTTGATGTTCAGTAGTTGTCATCTGTTTATGTGGTTCATAAGTGTTTCTCATTTTTAGCTCACCTGGCCCGAAGGGCCAAGTGACCTTTTCTCATCACTTGGCGTCCGTCGTCGTCATCCGTCGTCGTTAACTTTTACAAAAATCTTCTCCTCTGAAACTACTTAGCCAAATTTAACCAAACTTGGCCACAATCATCATTGTGGTATTTAGTTTGAAAAATGTGTCCGTTGACCCGGCCAACCAACCAAGATGGCCGCCATGGCTAAAAATAGAACATAGGGGTAAAATGTAGATTTTGGCTGATAACTCTGAAACCAAAGCATATAGAGCAAATCTGACATGCGGTTAAATTGTTTATCAAGTCAATATAAATCTGCCCTGAAATTTTCAGATGAATTGGACAACTGGTTGTTGGGTTGCTGCCCCCCAATTGGTATTTTTTAAAGAAATTTTGCCATTGATGGTTATTATCTTGAACACTATTATAGATAGAGATAAACTGTAAACAGCAATAATGACCAAAATAGTCAGTTGACCCCTTAAGGAGTTATTGCCCTTTAAAGTCAATTTTTAACAATTTTCTTTAATTTGGTAAATTTTTGTAAATTTTAAAAAAATATTTTCATCTGTAACGAAAGATGTTTATTATAAATAGAGAAAACTGTAAGTAGCTAAAATGTTCAGTAAAGTAAGATCTACAAACACATCACCAACACCAAACACAATTTTGTCGTGAATCCATCTGTGTCCTTCGTTTAATATGCACATAGACCAAGGTGAGTGACACAGGCTCTTTAGAGCCTCTAGTTTTATATAGATTAGACTGTTGTTTTTCACGTTTGAATGCTTTTACACTTGTTATTTTTGGGGCCCTTTATAGCTTGCTGTTTGGTGTGAGCCAAGGCTACATGTTGAAGGCCATACCTCAACCTATAATGGTTTACTTTTATAAATTCCTTTTGGAATGGAGAGTTGTCTCATTGGCACCCATACCACATCTTCCTTTATCTATGCAAGCTCAGAAACCCTCCCCTAACCGTGGACAGTTGTGTATCAGCACAACATATGAACAAATTGTAAAAATCACTTGACACATCAGATCGGAACTGATCTAAGAGTATTCACAGCTAGTTGAAAGGTTATTACAACTAATGAATCAGGTTTTCCTAGACTAAAATATCAATTCTTAAGTGACGTCCTTATTACCTTTTGAAAACAAAGTCGTGTTCTAATTAGCACAAATGGTTTGACAAATGAGGGCATATTTATTGTTAATATTATAGTTATTTTCATTGTAATTCTAATAAAATATATACATTTTAGCAGCTTACACACACTTTTATTTATTTACCCTGCTTTAATTATTTTTTACTTCTAACGAAAACAGTCAATCATTTTAATGGATTTTGTTACACTTCAACGTATAGAAATACAGTATTTGTCCTCTGGGTAGGCATCATATTAAACCATGACATGAAGGAAATATTTCCTAATCAGTACACATCCAATTTATTTAGTGTAAACACATCATGTTTGTATTAGCCTGCATCTGTATGTAAAGAATACTGTCAATTGCATGTCGCAAATGCAGTTTTACTGGGGAGTAGGGACGCATAGTGGAGACAGTAAATCAGAAATTTGCAACCGTCAAATCAAAATTGAGGGCAGCAACACTTCAACTGCAATACTGTTATTCTTATTCTAATGGATCATTGCAAAAAAAAATATAATACTTTAAGGTTGAAAAAATGTATAAATTTAAAATAGAATAAAATTCTGTTAAACTTACATCATTTCATTTTATTTGCTTTACAACATGTTTGAATAAAAGGAGATGTAGGGTATACTTGGTTAAGACAGCTACCTAATGATATAAACAGCCTAAAACCATCTAGAGATCAGAATGTAGTTTTCAACAATAGACTAGTGTCTATAAAACATGGCAAGCTACAAGTTAAAAAAGTAGGTGAAGAATTAGATAAAAACTATCAATAATTATTATAAGCCATGAATACAAAAATCTAAAACAATATTTAGATATGATAAAAATTATCAACTGTCATGGTAACTGAAAGGATTTGCAATATTTTGGGATGGGTGGGTGGGGTCAAACTAATTGAATGCTGCTTACTTGCAAATGTGCTGATTTTCATTTTTGAAATAAGTCATTTGACTTTTATTCAATATATTTTTTTTCAGAAAAGTACTTTGATCAAAAGTTGAAAAAGGAGGCAGCAGATGAAATGGATCGAAGAGAAAGGCTAAATAATACACTTGGAATAATAAAATGGAAATTGCCAAATGTAAAATCCTTGTATAACAATACTCGGAAGAACTTTATAAGCATTGAAGGTAAGAGAATGGTAGTTTTTTTAAATGCATTTAATTGCTATTGTGACTATCAATTTTTGATTGAACCATGCTGGATCTATGTGATCACTCTGGTTTTGGAGATGGTGCAGAATACTAAGATGAAGTCATCACGAAACTATTTATGTGTTTTTATTATTATGCCTCATTTATGGGCATTATGTTTTCTGGTCTGTGCGTCCGTCTGTTTGTTCCTTCTTTTGTTCGTTCGTCCGTCTGTCCCGCTTCAGGTTACAGTTTTTGGTCGTCGTAGTTTTTGATGATGAAGTTGAAGTCCAATCAAATTGAAAAACTTAGTACACATGTTCCCTATGACATGATCCTTCTCATTTTGATGCCAAATTAGAGATTTTACCCCATTAACATAGGAAATGATAGTGTGGATGGGGCATCTGTGTACTGGGGACACATTCTTGTTATGACTTGCGGAAACTGTATACATCTTTTTAATCATTATCTGCCAACTTTTAATATGTTATTAGTCCTTAAATTAAGAAAAAGGTTGGGCGAAGAACTTCCTTATTTTAGATATACACAGACATGTGATTCTTATCATTTCAATGGAATTTATTGATATGATTAAGTTTAAAGTTTAACATCAACAATATCTCGGATTATTATACCCCAGGGAACAATGTTCCTAAGGGTATAATGTTTTTGACATGTCTGTCAGCCCGTCCATACTATACTTGTCATCTCAACTCCTCTGAAACTACATAAAGGAATTTCTTGAAACTTTGTAGATATTAAGGACATAATATGTAGATGTGCAAATAAACAGAAAATTATGATTCAATATTTTTTCTCAGAGTTAAGCCCCTTTGAACTAATTGGCCTCAATATACTACTGCAACAGTTTGTATTCGCAACTCCTCTGAAAAAACACAACTGAATTTCATAAAACATCGTAAATATTAAGGACATAATATGTAGATGTGCATATCAACAGAAAATTATGATTCAATTATTTTCTAGTAGTTATGGCCCTTTGAACTTATCAGCCTCAATATACTACTGCAACAGTTTTCATCCCAACTCCTCTGAAAACACACAACTGAATTTCATGAAACATTGTAGATAATGAGGACATACTATTTAGATGTTCATATCGACAGGAAATTATGATTGAATTTTTGTCTAGTAGTTATGCCCCTTTGAACTTATTGGCCTCAATACACCACTGCAACAGTTTGTCATCACAAGTCCTCTGAAACCACACAACAGAACTTCATGAAACTTTTTAGTTAATGGGGACATAATATGTAAGTGTGCATATCCACAAGAAATTTTTTATCAGTTGACTTTTGTAGAGCTATGAGTCTTTCAACTTAGGAATTTGATGAGATTTTTTTGTCTAGTGACATTTTAGGGGCATGGGGTATGTGAGCTTACTCACAAAGGTTCTTAAATTATTATTTTCCCCTGTAAAATGCAAACAGAGATACAGGGCATCCCTCGATCTGTCCATTTTATTGTCTTATAAGTGCTGTCACATATACAATTGTGTAACAATTCCTGCCAGATATTTATAATAATTTAAAGCAATGTCTAGAATGAGTTTAAGTTTTTTGTGTGTAAAAGTTTGATACCAATACACCATTATCTTGGATGAATTATAATTATAGTGGGAATTAACAAAAATTTAGGAAGTTCTTGCCCTTGCAAATGTAACTGATATGGAAAATCAAATTTAGTATTTTGGCAAGATTTATGACACTAAGCATATAAGTAATTAGGGAAATTATAGTAGATCATCAGAAAATATTACCATCTTTGTAGGAGTATTGTAAAATTTAACAATTGTGCCCTCATCGTAGCGAAGGGGGATTTAAGTTTTTCCCTTGTCTGTCTGTATGTCAGTTCATCCGTATGTCCCAAAGTTGGTTTCTGTTCTCTAAATTTAGTTTATCTCAACCAAATATAATGAAACTTGAACAAAATGCTTAATAAAAATTAATTGAATTTTGGTGACTTCACTTTAACCATTTTAGAGTTATGCCCCTTTTCAAATAGAAGAATTGCTGAATTTTTCTTTTCTGTTCTCTAATTTTAGTTTGACTCAACCAAGTGTTATGAAACTTTTACACAATACTTATTACCACAAAACACAGATCAAGTTTGAATGTTGGTGTTGTCACTTTAGTTGTTCTAGAGTTATGCCCATTTATAAATGGAAAAATTGCTGAATTTTTCGTTTTTGATCTCTAATTTTAGTTTGCCTCAACCAAATATTATGAAACTTAAACAAAATGCTTATTAAACTTTGGTTGTGTCACTTTAACCTTTCTAAAGTTATGCCCCTTTACCAATGGAAAAGGTTTTGCCTCATTGGCCAAGTGGTCTAAGTAGTTCTACTACTGTTATCACTAGCCAGCCAAACTAAGGTTGTGAGTTTGAACCCAGCTCGTGTGATGGCACTGGACTCTAATTCTTATTTACTAGGTTTGTTAGTTATTACCTATGGAAGGTTGGTGGTTTTCTCTGTGCACTACGCCTTCCTCCACCAATTAAAACTATTGCCACTAAATAGCCCAAATGTGGTGCCTAATTGTGGTGTCAAAACCCAAACAATCAATCAATCAATCAGTTATGTCCCTCTATAAGTTTATTTGATATGCTGCAGGGGGGCATCATCTGTGTCCCATGGACACATTCCCCTTTTTTAGGTCACCTGGCCCGAAGGCGTCCATCATCCTTTTAAAAAAATGTGCCCGGTGACCCAGCCAACCAACCAAGATGGCTGCCATGGCTAAAATTAGAACATAGGGGTTAAATGTAGATTTTGACTTATATCTCTGAAACCAAAGCAGTTAGAGAAAATCTGACATGGTGTAAAATTATTATCAGGTCAATTTCTATCTGCCCTGATCTACAAATAAGTCAACTTGACCAAGATGGTCAGTTGACCTCTTAAGGGCATACGATACAGTTATAGGGGAGGTAATGATGTTGCTAACGTAAATTGGTATTTTCGCGACGTCAAACTATGACTTATCAGGAAAAGATTCAGTTTTCAACAGAGTTTTATCATTCAAACTTATTCAACTTGAAAATGAGTGCATGGACCCCTATTTTTTAAAATGGCAATTTGTGTCATTTTGCAAGGAAATTATGTGACCCAAATTTTATAAAACTGTAAATAGTGCAATTTTTTTAATTTGATAAATGTGCAGCAAAAAATGATGTTTTTTCCTCAATTCATGAACATTTGATAAATATGAGTTATTTCTGAATAAAAATTGCATAATTTTTGTCGAGCCTGCAACTTGTGTTGCAGAAAGCTCGACATAGGGATAGTGATCATGCGGCGGCGTTAGCTAACTTCTTAAAAGCTTTATATTTTAGAAGGTAGAAGACCTTGATGCTTCATACTTTGTATATAGATGCCTCATGTTACAAACTTTCCGTCAGTTACATGTCCAATGTCCTTGACCTCATTTTCACGGTTCAGCGACTACTTGAAAAAAAAGTTAAGATTTTTTGTAATGTTAAATTCTCTCTTATTCTAAGTAATTGGATAACTATATTTGGTATGTGCGTACCTTGCAAGGTCCTCATGCCCGTCAGACAGTTTTCACTTGACCTTAACCTCATTTCATGGATCAGTGAACAAGGTTTAGTTTTGGTGGTCAAGTCCATATCTCAGATACTATAAGCAATAGGTCTAGTATATTCGGTGTATGGAAGGACTGTAAGGTGTACATGTCCAACTGGCAGGTGTCATCTGACCTTGACCTCATTTTAATGGTTCAGTGGTTTTAGTTAAGTTTTTGTGTTTTGGTCTGTTTTTCTCATACTATATGCAATAGGTCTACTATATTTGGTGTATGGAATGATTGTAAGGTGTACATGTCTAGCTGACAGGTGTCATCTGACCTTGACCTCATTTTCATGTTTCAGTGGTCAAAGTTAAGGTTTTGAGTTTTGGTCTATTTTTGTAATACTTTATGCATTAGGTCAACTATATTTGGTGTATGGAAATATTTTATGATCTATATGTCTGTTACGCCTGTTTTATTTGACCTTGACCTCATTTTCACAGTCCATTGCTAAGTGTTAAGTGTTTGTGTTTTGGTCTGTTTTTCTTAATTTATAAGCAATAAGTCAACTATATTTGTTGTATTGAAGAATTGTTAGCTGTACATGTCTGCCTGGCATGGTTCATCTGACCTTGACCTCATTTTCAATTTACATGGTCGTTGCAGGTAAAAACAACCCTCATCAGTGATACAAACACATAATTAATATGGACTTATCATTCAAGATTTATTCAAAAGTGGGAGATTCTATACTCCCCGCGCGGGAGATTTCCTGATTTTCCCCTTTTGAGTGGGAGTCTCCCGCTCAAAACGGGAGAGTTGGCAGGTGTGTTATTAAATTCATCTTAAAAAATTGGAGTTATCTTCCTTTGTCTAGAATTCCTGTTAAATCAACAACAACCAATGCAACACTTAATTCTACTTCCCATTGATAAATTGAAGCACTCTCAACCCATAGTGCCTACAAGCAATTTGATTGGCTTTTATCTCTCAAACCAAAGCATTTAGAGCAAATCTGACTGGAGTTAAATTGTTAATATGGTCAAAATCTATCTGCTCTGAAATTTTCAGATGAATCCGACAACCCATTATTAGGTTGCTGCCCCTGAATTGGTAATTTTAAGAAAATTTTGCTGTTTTTGGTTATTATCTTGAATATTATTATAGATAGAGATAAACTGTAAACAGCAATAATGTACAACAAAGTTAGACCTAAAAATAAGTCAACATGACCAAAATGGTCAATTGACCTCTTAAGGAGTTATTGCCCTTTATAGTCAATATTTTACAATTTTCATAAATTTTTGTAAAATATTTATCACTGTAACTACTGGGCCAAGTTCATAATAGATAGAGATAATTTTAAGCTGCAAGAATGTTCAATAAAGTAAGATCTACAAACACATCACAATCACCAAAACAATTTTGTCATGAATCCATCTGTGTCCTTTGTTTAATATGCACATAGACCAAGGTGAGCAACACAGATTTTTTAGAACCTCTAGTTTTTTATTTAAAAGGGGAAAAAATTGTAACCATGGAAACTATGATTCTGATTAGCTAATTAATTTTTCCTTACTTATTTAAAAGTTGTTGAATTATTGGAAACATGATTGAGATACCTTCAATGTGCAAAAGTTTTTACAGAAGAATCCTGAATAAAATCTGCCAAGTTTGAAATGTTAACAGGCTTATTACCATTTTTGACATTAGTCTTGAATGCTATGTCAGTTGTTGTTGTTGCTAGTTTTTTCAATAAAACTTTGATATAATTCCAAGTGAAAAAATATAATAACTACCTTTTCAGATGGTTTGAAAGAGAAGACATACAAACTTAAGAAACCACAGGAAATATGTGTGCATTTTATGGATATCCCAGGATTTCCTGTAAAGCAGTTTGTTCCTGTGGATTTAAGTTATGGATGTTTATATCAAAGTTGGACTTATGTTGCATTATTAGCATATCAGGTAATTTTTTCCTTTATAATGAGGCCCTACATCAAGGATTGGGGAACACTTTACTTATATGAAAGTACTTATATATTTGTGCCCCCTCCCTGTAAATGGATACAGGCTTATAATATAGTGAGTGCAAAGTATATCAGCAAACACACCATTAGCTTTATATCAGTCCTTAAAAAACCTAAGCTGTACAACTTTCAACCTTTTACTTCCAATGAAAAATTTAAAAAAAAATTCTTCTTCTCTGAAACTAATGGCCATAATTAAACCAAACTTAACTACAATCATCACTAGGGTAACTAGTTTCAAAAATGTGTCCGATGACCCCCGCCTGTCAACCAACATGGCAGACATGGCTAAAAATAGAACATATGGGTAAAATGCAGTTTTTGGCTTATATAGATATAGGAAGATGTGGTGTGAGTGCCAATATTTCTCTGAAACTAAAGTATTTAGAACAAATCTGACTGGGTTAAAATCTTCAGCAGGTTATAATCTATCCGCTCTTAAATTTTCAGACAAATCCGACAAACCATTGTTGGGTTGCTGCCCCTGAATTGGTAATTTTAAGGACATTTTTAGCTCACCTTTCCTAAAAGGAAATGTGAGCTTTTGCCATCACTTGGCGTCCGTCGTCGTCGTCGTTGTAAACTATTTCAAAGATCTTCTCCTTTGAAACTACTGAACCAATTCAAACAAAACTTCATCTGATTGATTCCTAGGGTATCTAGAATAAAGTTTGTGTTTTAATTCCCATTTCATCAAAAAACATGGCCACCATGGCTAAAAATAGAACATAGGGGTAAAATGCAGTTTTTGGCTTATAACTCAAAAACCAGAGCATTTAGAGCAAATCTGACGGGGTAAAATTGTTTATCAGGTCAAGATCTATCTGCCCTGAAATTTTCAGATGAATCGGACAACCCGTTGTTGGGTTGCTGCCCCTAAAATGGTAATTTTAAGGAAATTTTACTGTTTTTGGTTATTATCTTGAATATTATTATAGATAGAGATAAACTGTAAACAGCAATAATGTTCAGCAAAGTAAGATTTACAAATAAGTTAACATGACCGAAATGGTCAGTTGACCCCTTTAGGAGTTATTGCCCTTTATAGTCAATTTTTAACCATTTTTCGTAAATCTTTGTAATCTTTTACAAAAATCTTCTCCTCTGAAACTACTGGGCCAAATTAATCCAAACTTGGCCACAATCATCTTTTGGGTATTTAGTTTAAAAAATGTGTCCGATGACCCGGATATCCAACCAAGATGGCCACCATGGCTAAAAATAGAACATAGGGGTAAAATGCAGTTTTTGGCTTATAACTCAAAAACCAAAGCATTTAGAGCAAATCTGACATGGGTAAAATTGTTTATCAGGTCAAAATCTATCTGCCCTGAAATTTTCAGATGATTCGGACAACCCGTTGTTGGGGTGCTGCCCCTAAATTGGTAATTTTAAGGAAATTTTACTGTTTTGGGTAATTATCTTGAATATAATTATAGATAGAGATAAACTTTAAACAGCAATAATGTTCAGCAAAGTAAGATTTACAAATAAGTCAACATGACTGAAATGGTCAATTGACCCCCTAAGGAGTTATTGTCCTTTATAGTCAATTTTTAACAATTTTTATAAAATTTGTCAATTTTTACTAACATTTTCCACTGAAACTACTGGGCCAAGTTCATTATAGATAGAGATAACTGTAAGCAGCAAGAATTTTCAGTAAAGTAAGACGTACAAACACATCACTATCACCAAAACACAATTTTGTCATGAATCCATCTGCTTCCTTTGTTTAATATTCACATAGACCTAGGTGAGCGACACAGGCTCTTTAGAGCCTCTAGTTTATTATTATCTTGAATATTATTATAGATAGAGATAAACTATAAACAGCAATAATGTTCAGCAAATTAAGGTCTACAAATAAGTCAACATGACCAAAATAGTCAGTCAACCCCTTTAGGAGTTATTGCCCTTTATAGTCAATTTTTCGTAAAATTTTTGTAATCTTTTACAAATGTCTTCTCCTGAAACAACTGAGACAAATTTAACCAACCTTGACCTCAAATAAGCATTAGGGTATTTGGTTTTTAAAAATGTGTCCAATGACCCTGTCTGCCAACCAACATAGCAGACATGGCTAAAAATAGAAAATAGGGGGAATATGCAGATTTTGACTTGTATCTCTGATACTAGAGCAAAAGTATAACGGTTGCATTATTTCACGCATCAATAGTAAATAAAATCATGTGAGCAACACAGGCTCTTTGGAGCCTCTAGTTTAAAACGTCTTGATTATGCAGGAAACATTGGCCAATCCACAGGGAGACTACTAAAAATCAAAAATAAAATCTGAAACCATTTTGGCAAAGATGTCTGTGAATTCAAATACTATCTACAGTCTGGAATTAGCAACAATCAAGTTTTCCTTAATGCACAAATGTATGCACCTAAAATATGAGGCTTCATGTAATGGTATTTTTTATTTGTTTTTGCTTTTTAGCTCTCAGTTCCATCTTTTGATCAGTTGATTTCAACCAAAGGCTTGGAAAGAAAACAGGTATTTCAGATATATTAATATTTAATTAAAAGAAAAAGCTGATAAGCAGGTTCTCAGACTAGTGATTTTTCCCCGCCTGTTTTAATACTGTTAACTTGTATTGCTTGTTGTGTATTATAAAACTTGCTTGACTCTTTCCATTTCTTTCATATTAAGAAAAAGAAAAAAGCAAAAGTTTGGATGTAAGTTGTCCTGCTGCATGTGTTAAACATTGCATGATCTGAATTTCAGATGTAAATTGTCTAGCTGCATGTGTAAAACATTGTATGATCTGAATTTCAGATGTAAATTTTCTAGCTGCAGATTTGAATTGTCTAGCTGCATGTGTAAAAGATTGTGTGATCTGAATTTCAGATGTAAATTGTCTTGCTGCATGTGTAAAACATTGTATGATCTGAATTTCAGATGTAAATTGTCTAGCTGCATGTGTAAAACATTACATGATCTGAATTTCAGATGTAAATTGTCTTGCTGCATGTGTAAAACATTGTGTAATCTGATTTCAGATTGAAAGTTTACTGTACCAGCTGATACAACCTTATGCTTCCCTGTGTTGTATTTATTCTACTCAGTACGGTGGACTACCTTACCAACAGAGCCCTGCAAATTACACTGATGGAATTGATGACCTTTATATGGACTCACAAATAGCACTCTCTGTAATAGACGACCAAGGAAGCTATACTATGATGAAAGACACCAATAAATTTAAAAGAGTGCTCAATTTTTTGGCATGTAAAGCACACAGTAATGGCATGCGTGCTCAGAATCTCTTTCCTCTGATAAGGTTTTCTCTAGAAAAGGAATTTTATCATCCATACTCCGAAAATCTGAGTACACTGCTAGTCAATGGGGTACCTTTGGACACATTACCAGATGATGTTTTCAAAACTTTTAGAAAATTGAAGGTTTTTGCTATCACAGATGTGCCTATGGAGAAGACACCTATTTTTCCATCAGGCATGTCCAAATGTACAAATCTAGAGATTGTATTTCTGAGTGGTATGCATGGTTTAAAGGAACTACCAAGTGATGTCATTTTAGGACCAGCTCTTAGAATATTCCATATTTACCATATTCCCATTAAGAAATTAAACATTGATTGGCCTGTATCCAGTTTGTTGACCTCTTTAACATTAACTGGATTACTGTTAGAGGAGGTACCAGTTAAAATCAGCAATTTACACAGACTAGAGGAACTAATTTTAGATTACAATCCAATTACATCTATACCAGAGGAGATTGGACGTTTGAAAAAGCTGAAAATTCTTAGCATGAAAGGTAGCTTTTATTATAAATAGTTATTATAATAATGTTTGATTTATAGTTGCAACAACTATTGTTTTTGAAATGTTGTATTAGAGAGTTCAATTTTCAGTTTAACTTTTTGTTTTAAAAAAAGTAAGATATTTACATTTTCTAACAGTTCATGAATATTCAGACTTAAAACCTGTTACTGTAAATTCTGAATTTTTGTAACATTTTTGCAAACAATGGGACAGGACAGGTATCTCAAAATAAAAGCTAGCACTTTGAATTTTAAATAGCATTATTTGTGTGCCAAATTTTCTGAAACTGCAATAATTAATTCCACTTGTTTGTCCATTGTTCAACTATCATATTTAATAAATGTAGGAAATCTCAGAATGATTACAGTACATTATCATGGTAAAGAGAATTAATGAAAATACAAAGGAATAAAGTCTAAAAAGATTGTTAATCCCATCGCTACACTGTGGAATCTACATTGGATAATCACGGAGATCATTTTGATGAACTTACAATATTGAAGGGTCTTTGTTATTAACTGTGATAGGCAGTTTGGATGTTAAATATGACTACTATTCTTGAACCAGGGCTTCCATTAAGTTGGTCGTATTATCTGGACTTGTCTGATAAATTATATTCTTGACTTGTTGAGCCTAAACCTGAACAGGACAAATACTATTTACCAGCTGACAAGTCTTTATTGTAACCTTTTTATTTTTCTAGGTATACCATGGATACATTTACAACAAAAGTCAGAAATGTCAAAAGCAATGTACACACAATGGTATGCAGATAATTCATGCATTAGAAACTACTTTAGTGAGGAGGTATGGATAAATATTTCCCAAAAGTATCACACATGGGTTTAGACAACAAAGGGGGTTATGAGCCCGGATTCCGCTTACTGTTTTGTCGGACCCGTATTCCGCTTACACTATGTAAGTAAGTGATTCTCATTTTTTTGTAATTTCCTGTGTCTCGCTAGACTTCATTTCCCATTTTCACGGCACAATAATTCAACTTTCACGTGTCACACTTACAAAAAATCGTCCATCCCGCATCACTCTTAGACCACAATGAGACCCACAACAAAACCAAGGAGAAATGGTTTCTGATTTTGCTGATTTAGCATTTACAGTTATTGTCCCTTTAAGCTCACAAAAGGAGATATGGGGTATACATCAATGATGCAGTGGGGGCCTCAGTGGTCTAGAGGTCTAAGTAGGTGATCTACTGTATCAACACTGAGGTTGTAAGTTACTACCCTTCGTGTGGCAAGTACTTATAACTCCAATCTTAGTTGACAAGGGTTTTTCTTTTCTGCTGAAGGTTAATGGTTCTCTCTGGTCACTGATGCTTCTTCCACCAATAAAAACTAACTGCCAGGAATAAGCCAATAGTGCTGAAAAGAGTGTTAAAGCCCATATGAATCAATCAAAGGTGCAGCAATCTAACAACTTTTAAAAAACATCTAGATTACCTGCAACACATTTATTAATTTTTATGTTTTCATCAAAATACAATATTGTTAGCAAATATAAGAATGGTATGTAAAAACAAACCAAAAATTAAGTTACAGCTAATTTCCTATTGCTTGAAGAGTAAAACTTTGGTTGTCTTGCTTGCTTTGTTTGTATAATTGTTTATTCCCGCTTTGTTATTAAGATTTACATCTCCAAACAATATATATGACATGGTTAAACTTGTATATATCATATTTAACTGTAATTGGACATTATCCCAATATAATTGTACAATATACAAACAAAGCAAGCAAGCTTACCAAAGTCTTCCTCTACATGCATTAGGAAATTAGCTGTAAAGGATAAAAATGTATTTTAATTGGAAAAAGGAAAACTTACAATAAAAATGTGTTGGTTTTTTTTTTAATTGGAAAAAATCTCATTAACATTTTACTTGTATTTTAGGAGTTTGTAGAACTATTTAGTAAGTTTGATTTGAACAACAACAACATACTGGATCAGCATGAATTAGCCAGACTGAACATGTATTTACTTCTGAATATACCTCGTATTGGCCTTAAATCATTAGGTAAGTAATTACTGGTTTTGTAAACAACGATTTAACTATAAAAATACAATAATACAGCAAGATAGCTGAACAATAATTGTGGTTACAAAAACAAAATACTATAAGAAATGGTGTACATCTTAAAAAATAAAATATCAAAACATGAATTCACAAAACAATAAAAACCAAGATAAGGAGAATAAAACTGTGGCCTATACAGGCCTGAATTCAGTACTTACTAGGGGGTGGGGAAGGGGGTAAAACATTGATTGATATGACCAGTTTGCATCTTAGAAGCTAAGTAGGAATGGTTTAGCCTATCAGAAATACATATTGAAATGTCAGCTTTTGATTTTGCAATATGCTTAGTGACTTTCAGTTTTGAATTTTTCTTGGAGTTCAGTATTTTTGTTATTTTTTACTTTTTATATCAAAGTCTGAAGTAATTTTTATGTCAATCATTAATATGAAGCCCAAATTATTACCATGTCATGATTGCCTTGTTTCTTAATCTTATGGGAATGAAATTGGAATAAGAAAGAAATGTCTGACTGGATCAAATATTGTTTGGCAGCCCTGGCTAGCAGGTCTGTTTTGCTAGGATAGCAGTTCTTCCAACAGCACTAGTAAAATCCTGCTACCAATAAGTCCTGAACTAGTGAACTGTAATAAAAAAAATTTAACCCTTGAGTTATTGTGATAAAATGACAATTTTTGACAATTTTTTCTTATTTTGCACCCTGAAAAATGTAATTGATAGAGCTAAGCATGTACAGTTATTAAAAAAAATAGTGTCAACATCAAAAAGTGAAACGATCAATAGTGCCACATGGAAGGACCATTTCGAGGACGGATTCTGCCAACAAAAAGGTTCAGATCTGCATTTCTCATATTCCATATATAAAATCTAATTACAGGAGACAAGGAGTATGGTGGAATCCCTCCTGCTATTTTTAGACTGAAGTCATTAGAGCAGTTAATCTTATCGTATACAGCCATAACAATGGTGCCATACCAAGCTAAAAATTTGTTGGAACTTACTTCGCTTAACTTGGGGCATTGTCCATTGTTAGAGGGTATATCTGGAGATGTTGGACTTTTGCCTAACCTAAAGAGTAAGATTCTTAATAAATAGAAAAGAATTTCCTGGTAGCAAAAAGTTAATAATATCTAATGCAAAAAACAACCTTGTAAGAAGTCTTTTCTATTCAGTTAGTAACAAAACTGTTATCTGTTTAAAAGGAAAAGTGTGCCATTAAAACTTGTGTCAAACAAAGGAAGCCTCCTAAAGTGTTTCCAAAGAGCAGTTTTGATTGATATGATTTTACCAAAACTTGGCAAAAGTTTATAATGCAGAGAAGGTTATATTGATGTAAATGACGATAAAAATTTTAAGGGTTTAGTTACGGTGTATATTAAACTAACATTTTTTTTATTTAAGAGTCATACCGTATAGCGGTTTAAAATTTCACTATTTAGGAACAACAAAGTATACAAAAAATTTTGGCGCTTTTTATTTTGGATGATTCTTAAATCCCAATTAATTATTTTAGAGGATACTGCAATTGTTACATATAAAATATTGAAAAACTGAGAAGCAACGTTAATTGATTTGTTTACCTTAATGACGTCCTATTTATTGTTCTTGACTGGAACTTTGATGTACTTACTAATTAGGGTATAAAATTATCAAGACTGATTTACAACTCTTATGTAATTTGACACTAATTAAAAAGGGTCATTACCTGATACAGTACCCTACTCTCATAATTTATTTGTCACTAATTAATAAGAATATACATACATGAAAGTCATTTTATAAAATACATGTAAGTTCAATGTCCTTTTTGTCTATGTTGTTAAAACTAACCTATACTGTTATAAACCTAGTGACCAACGCTTTAGCTATTAGAAAGTAATGAAAGTATGCATTGTTTATGCGGAATTTATTTTCACGATTTTTTTTTCATCCGCCAAAGTAAGCTAAAATAAACACCCTGCGAAAATAACCCACTATATGGTATCATGACCTACATCAGTCCTGCTCTTTCTCAATCTGTTAACATTTTATCTGGAATCAACTTATGTGATGTGTAATTATCAGAGGAGCAACAGTAGCTATACCAATATTTCTTAAGTTTATGTAAATATTTAGGGGTCAGCTGAAACTTTCCTCGGGTGCAGTAGTTTTCACTGAGTTGAGGAACTATTGGTCACCATGGGCTGTTTTTTACTCTTTGGTCTGGTTGTTTCTTTAAGAATTAGGTATCCTTGTGTTGCTTCAATGCTAAACATATGGAAATTTTATAGAAAATCCACAGCCTTTCCCCTTACACTTTCATATTTGGCAATTCGGTACTTGAGAGATAGAGGATTATTGCATGCAATGATTTCCTTGAAACAAGTTTATAAATTTATAAATTGGTTTAAAAAAAAAAATATGGACCAATTTTAGTACACCTTCTAGGGTACGCTCAACGTTAGTGGCTTAGCATGAGGTGTTTTGGAATTTAAAGGTTGTTTAGGACTATGTGTAAACAATAAAGGCTAGCTGATCATAGAAAAATAAGTGAGTAAACTATATTTCAAACTTTATAACAAGAATCTCTGTATTAAAGTCTGTGGATTTTGTACAAAATTCTTTGATTTTCTTTTCACCAAATTCCCTTCTTCTACTAAATGCAATGAAACTATAAATTATTATGCTTTGCACGAAGTTTCCCCTCCGTATATGTACAAAATGGCCCGTCTTTATTAATAATTTTCTTTGCTGTTTTGATACTGTTGTAGTTTGAAAAGTTCATTATTCACAGGCCACAGAAGGAGGCCAAACCTTAACACATTCCCTTTTTTCTTTGTCTATTCTCTAGATATTTATTTTTAAAAGCTATCTATATGTATGTTGTAGGTATTAATTTGAACAACTGTCCCTCCTTAGAAACACCTCCACAAGATATTGTTGGACGTGGGGTTGCTTCTGTCAAAGCTTTTCTAAAGAGAATTGCAGGAGGATTTATAGAATGTCATCGCACAAAACTTATGTTCATAGGACTAGGACAAGCTGGCAAAACAACGTAAATATTATTTAATTATTCTAAAAGCAACTTTGATTTTAAAGTCTAGTTGAGCTCTTAAAAAGAAGATTAAGAACTGCAGAAAGTTTATCAAATTTTCTGATGTGTACCAAAAAATTCTTGCAATGAGGAGATAAATTAAATGTTTTAAATTTTATGAAAATCCTATAACTGTAAAGGAGTAGGTTCAGTATGACCCCTTTTTGGCCCCAAAATATAGCAGTTTTACAAAATTGAGAAAATGTAATCTTTTAGCTATTTACTGGAAAGTAGAATGCTTCTACTACATAAATATGGGCCGTTTTTAACAAAACAATGCACATATATCAGGTACTAGCGACATTAAGTCATGCTAAATTACTGAAATCTTCACAATTTTAGCATTCTAGTTAAATTTTAGACGGTTTTCGTCTTAAATGAAAGTGGCCAAATTCGTGTTCATTCATAATATTGAAATGTAAGTTGTATTTGATGATAATACATATTATAAAGATCGAGGATAAGAACGGGTGCGGCCACTTTCAATTTTGACAAAAACCATCTGAAAAGTGACGTTTTTTTGCATATTTGATAGATTTTTCATATTTAAGCTTGAATCGGAGCGTTTTAAATGACTAAATCAGTTAAAATCTTTCACATAAACCAATTGAATCAATTGAAATAGACACTTAAGTGTTTAGAAAGTGTCCAAAATCTTTCGTTAGATGAACCTGAAATTTGAGGCCAAAATCGGCCCTTACCGGACCTACTCCTTTAGAAATTGTTGACAGGTTTGTGTAAATGCGAATAATGTGACTGAGCAATAATAAGAACTTGCATTCCCATATCAGATACAATAGAATTTCAATTAAATAGTCTATTTCATAAGAAATACTTCACTCTATCAATTACTGGGATCTATTATTTATAGTACAGTGGGCTTTAGTTCATTAAGATTACTAAAGTTCTTCATTTCATTTAGATTACTGAATGCTTTAAGAAGTGAGAAGAAGAAGACTGAGAAAACAGAGGATGTTGAACTAACTGATGGGATAGATATAATACCTTGGATTGTACCAGTTGAGCATGAGGGCAGAAAAATAGACATTACCTACAGTTGTTGGGACTTTGCAGGACAAACTGTATATTACAATACTCATCAGGTAATCATTGCAGGACAAACTATATATTACAATACCCATCAGGTAATCATAGCAGAATAAACTGTATATTACAATAGTCATCAGGTAATCATTTCAGGCCAAACTGTATATTACAATACCCATCAGGTAATCATTGCAGGACAAACCGTATATTACTATACCCATCAGGTAATCATTGTAGGACAAAACTGTATGTTACAATACTCATCAGGTAATCATTGCAGGTCAAACTGTATATTACAATTACCATCAGGTAAGCATTGCAGGACAAACTATATTACAATACTCATCAGGTAATCATTGCAGGTCAAACTGTATATTACAATTACCATCAGGTAAGCATTGCAGGACAAACTATATTACAATACTCATCAGGTAATCATTGTAGGACAAACTGAATATTACAATACTCATCAGTTAATCATTGCAGGACAAATTGTATATTACAATACCCATCAGGTAATCCTTGCAGGACAAACTGTATATTACAATACCAATAAGGTAATCATAGCAGGACAAACTGTATATTACAATACTCATCAGATAATCATTGCAGGACAAACTATATATTACAATACCCATCAGGTAATCATAGCAGAATAAACTGTATATTACAATACTCATCAGGTAATCATTGCAGGACAAACTATATATTCTATACCCATCAGGTAATCATTGCAGGACAGACTGCATATAACAATACCCATCAGGTAATTATTGCAGGACAAACTGTATATTACAATACTCATCAGGTAATCATTGCAGGTCAAACTGTATATTACAATACCCATCAGGTAATTATAGCAGGAAAATATATATTACAATACCCATCAGGTAATCATTGCAGGACAGACTGTATATTACAAACCCATCAGGTAATCATAGCAGGACAAACTATATTACAATACTCATCAGGTAATCATTGCAGGTCAAACTGTATATTACAATACCCATCAGGTAATTATAGCAGGAAAAACTATATTACAATACCCATCAGGTCATTATTGCAGGACAGACTGTATATTACAAACCCATCAGGTAATCAATGCAGGACAAACTGTGTATTACAATACCCATCAGGTATTCATTGCAGGAAAAACTGTATATTACAATACCCATCAGGTAATCATAGCAGGACAAACTGTATATTACAATACCTATCAGGTAATCATTGCAGGACAAACTGTATACTACAATATTCATCAGGTAATCATTGCAGCACAAACTGTATACTACAATATTCATCAGGTAATCATTACAGGACAAACTGTATATTACAATACCCATCAGGTAATTCTTGCAGCACAAACTGTATAAAACAATACTCATCAGGTAATCATTGCAGCCCAAACTGTATATTACAATATCCACCAGGTAATCATAGCAGGACAAACTGTATATACAATACCCACCAGGTAATCATAGCAGGACAAACTGTATATTACAATTCCCACCAGGTAATCATAGCAGGACAAACTGTATATTACAATACCCATCAGGTAATCATAGCAGAACAAACTATATATTACAATACCCACCAGGTAATCATAGCAGGACAAACTGTATATTACAATACCCATCAGGTAATCATTGCAGCCCAAACTGTATATTACAATACTCATAAGGTAATCATTGCAGGACAGACTGTATATTACAATACCCATCAGGTAATCATAGCAGGACAAACCATATATTACAATACCCACCAGGTAATCATAGCAGGACAAACTATATATTACAATACCCATCAGGTAATCATTGCAGCCCAAACTGTATATTACAATACCCATAAGGTAATCATTGCAGGACAGACTGTATATTACAATACCCATCAGGTAATCATAGCAGGACAAACTATATATTACAATACCCATCAGGTAATCATAGCAGGACCAACTGTATATTACAATATCCATCAGGTAATCATTGCAGGACACACTGTATATTACAATATCCATCAGGTAATCATAGCACAAATTAAACCATAAACAAAATATGAGTGAATCAATATCTGGCAAGTGATCATAGCAATTTAGATTTGAATAAATGCAATTTCAATTATTCCAAGCCATTGAAATCAGTATAGCTCCAATGGACAGCTTGTTTTTTTCAACTTTTCTTAAGATATAACTAAATTTGGAGGTGTTCAAACCAGAATAGCTCCATAGGACAGTTTGATTCATTTGACTTGACCTTAGATTTAACTATTTTGCTTGGTGTTGAAAACAGTATAGCTCCATAGGACATCTTGATTAATAAGACTTAACTTTAGATATACAATGTAACAGTATAGCTCCATAGGACATCTTGATTAATAAGACTTAACTTTAGATATACAATGTATTCCAACATGCTGCTTTAACCAACACATTTTCATTGTCCAAAAATATGCCTATTCTTGCAGAAAAAGATGTATTCTGACTGGCCCTGCAGTGTGTGGGATAACTCAGGTTACACTGTAACTAAATTTCCAGGTGTTGAAACTAGTATAGCTCCATAGGACTGCTTGATTTATTTGACTTGACCTAAGATTTAACTGAATCACTTAGAGTTGAAATCAGTATAGCTCAATAGGAAAGTTTGATCCATTATACTTGACCTTAGATTTAACTAAATTCCAAATTATTGAAATCAGTATACTAGAAGTTCCAAAGAGACAACTTGATTCATTTGATCTTATCTTGAATTTAACAGAATTCCAAGGTATTGAAATCAGTATAATTTAATTTTGGATGTAATGAGTCTTCTGATTGGCTGACGTTATTTTGTTATGAGCCCATAGACATAATGTAGTCATGTGACCGTGACGTCATCAACGTTTTTTCATGGTTTTCTACGGTTTAAAATGGAATTTAGAATTAAATTATAAGAAATGACTGTAATATTTTTTCTGTCTATTCGAAATAACATAAAAAATGTGGTGCACACTGTTAAATAACCCGCTATGCGCTTTATTCAGTGTGCACCAAATTTTTAATGTTATTTCTTCATAGACAGAAAAAATATTACAGTCATTCCTTAAATAGCTCCAAAAAAACAACTTGATTCATTTGACTTAAATTAAACTGCACTCTAAGGTGTTGAAAACAGTATCAAATGAAGTTGGATTCATTTGAATATACCTTTGATTAACTAAATTCAAAGGTGCTTAAATCAGTATAGCAATCAAATGACAGTTTAAATAATTTGACTTGCAGAGCAAGAATTTGACCTAGAAAAAAATGTTGGTTAAAGAAGAATGGTTGTTTAGAATTTTAATTCACTCGACTGAAAAGTTAAGTACATATTGTGTATGTCCTCACAAATTTAAAACACTAATTACAATGCATGTTGGTTTTTTTCTTTCTAGTTTTTCCTGTCCAAGCAAGCAGTATATGTGTTATTATGGAACATGAGGATGGGATTTGAGCATGCTGGACTAGATTTCTGGTTGAGTTCTGTAGCTTGCCACTGTCCAGATGCCCCTGTCATCATAGTTGGAACACAGTTAGATCAGGTAAGGGTTCTAGGTCTAGTTAATAATTGTTAGGACTGTATATATACATTATTTTGCACATGTGAAGATGGTTATTTGGATTTTCTAATTAAAAGTTGCATAGTAGTGTATATTGTTCATTCTTGTTATAATGGTTATCAAAGGTACCAGAATTATAATTTAGAACGCCAGACGCGCGTTTCGTCTACATAAGACTCATCAGTGAGATTCATATCAAAATATTTATAAAGCCAAGCAAGTACATAGTTGAAGAGCATTGAGGATCCAAAATTCCAAAAAATTGTGCCAAATACGGCTAAGGTAAGCTATGCCTGGGATAAGAAAATCCTTAGTTTTTTGAAAAATTCAATGTTTTGTAAAAAGGAAATTTATAAAAATGACCACATTATTGATATTCATGTCAACACCTAAGTGTAGACTACTGGGCTGGTGATACCCTTGGGGACGAAACGTTCACCAGCAGTGGCATTGACCCAGGGGTGTAAATAATTATCAAAGGTACCAGGATTATAATTTAGAACGCCAGATGCGCGTTTCGTCTACATAAGACTCATAGAATAGATGCAAATTAATGGTAAAGGATTGTATTGAATATCTTTTCATTCTTATTTAGATTCCTATGCCAGACATGCCTGAGGCAGAGCTTATGGAGAAATATCCACAGATTAAAAAATTCTGTTATGTCAGCTCTACAGCTGGAACAGTAAGTTATATAAGTTATCTGTTAACCAGCAATATTTTACATAGGTTACAAATTAAGTTATCAAGGCCCTACATCAAGGATGTAGAAGCACCATTGTTTTCACCTTGTCCATTTGTTCGTCAACAATATTTGTAAATGCAAAAGCTACAAAAGGATTATTTTTTTTTTTAAAGTTTTTGATAATCTCAAATTTTCAGAAATGTCTAGTTGTTGTGCATAACATGTTATCTTTATTGCAAGATTACACCCATAAGTTTCAAGGCAATACACACAAACATACAATTAGATACAGTAGAACCTATTTTAAAAAAACCAGTTCAATTAACAAATTTGTGAAAAAAAAACAATTAAAAACTTGTCTGACATGGGTCTAACCCCCACAGTTATAAAGACTTCTTAAAATGAAGACTTGAATAGGACAAAAATATGTAGATGTGCATATTATTTTTTGTTTATAAACTTTGCTCATTTATTTTGTGTGTTTTAAAATAACATATTGCATCTGCAGGGGCGCTATTTGTATCTCCCAGACACAATAATATCTCAAAGAAAGTCCTAAATTGTCTTTGTTATAATACATTTTTTTCAGAGTGAAGTGTGAGGGTATTACTTTGTCTAGTCATATGTGTATAATAAATAGTATTTTATTTCTACATGCAAAAGTATTCTTGCATATAAAATTTACAGAATACTTTATAATACTGTTTTGTTTCTACATGTAAAAGTGTATTTGCATGAAAAATTTAGAGAATATTTTATCAATAAAGATGCCATTTTTTGCCATTAGAATATAGCTGAGTTGGAGCAGACATTGACTAACGTTACTATGCATCACTGTTCTCAGATGACAATGAAAATACCAAAAGTTTGGCTTAGTTTTGAGAATGGAATTTTAAAGTAAGTTATTCAATATTAGATTAGTTATTGAAGTTTGAATCACAAAATATGGGTTACAAATCAGTTGTCAAATTTTCATTAATGAGCAACATTCCATTTTATAAGTGGGGAAAAAATTGTTTATAGCTTTTGTACAGAAAGGGACAGTACTTGTTGTTTGTATTGGCAAGACATATACACATTGTTTCATTCAAATGAAAGAGAATTAAGATGTATTAACTATTTTGACTTTAAGGTATATCTAATGTATATTATTTTTTGTCCCAGGAGCTGCTTGTTAACAATAAACGATTTGTTTCTTGTTTTTATTCCCCATTTATGGGCATCAAGTTTTTCTTTCTGTGTTTCCGTCTGTCCTGGTTCAGAATAAAGTTTTTGGTCAAGGTAGTTTCTGATGAAGTTGAAGTCCAATCAACTTGAAACTTAGTACACATGTTCCTATGATATGATTTTTTTCTTATTTTATTGCCAAATAAGAGATAATACCCAAATTTCACGGTCCAGTGAACATAGAAAGTGCATGCAGGTGGGGCAATAGTGTACTGTGGACAGATTCTTGTTGATTCTTAATTCTTCTTTTTACATATTTTTGTGATAGGGAAAGAAATGAAGGAAGAAATATAATGGAGTGGTCATTATTGAGAAAATGTGCTATAAACAATGGTATCTACGACGATAGTGATGTAAGTGATTGTTCTGTAGATAGAAAAACCACTGTAATGGGGTAGATAACTGGATGTAAAATGTTCGTTTTAATTTCCAAATGGAAAACACCTCGCTGGCAATTTCACACCAATTCAACTGCATGTGCTCGATGAGGTACTGCAGGCAATTGTGTTGGGAATATTATGAGATGTATGATTGTTGCTGGTTTTATGAATTATAAAAGTCATGGTAGATCTGTAAAAAAAATTGTTTGTAAAATGTCTACAAATCAAGTTTGGCTGTCTCATAAATTCCTATCCGAATTACTGTAAATTCAGAAATTATTGCGTGCATTTATTATTGCGATTTTATTTATTACGATTTTGAGATATATCTTTGTTAAATTCATATTAAATATGGAGTTTAAATTATTGCGTTTACAACTCTGTTGCATTTTTCCTAATAATAAAAAACCTCGCAATAATTTCTGAATTTACAGTATGGGGTTTTTATTCATTAAAAAGGGGAATTTTCCTGTTTTCTAACAATAACTCAAATGTAATTTGAACATTTTTCAGTAATCTTTGATGACTGTTTTTTTATACGACTGCAAAAATTAATTATTTTTTTTATTAATTTCTGATGACATTGAGCAGTTATAATAGAACTTTATTCTTTAAAAAAAACAATGGGCTTATTATGTGCTCATCTCTTTATTTCATATAATTTTTCATATAATAATTTGTTCTATTATGCTATTACTTACAGATAAGGCTTGCTGTAGATTTTCTAAATGATTTAGGTACTGTACAGCATTTTGACACAGAATTTCTACGTGATCGAGTTGTTATTAATCCACAGTGGATCGTAGATGTTATGGCAAAGGTTGTGTCTGTAAACGAGAAAGCAATAAAGGTATTTTTAATATACTCTGACAGCAAATATCTGACAATATAAACAATTTGTATGGCGCTAAAGATATTTTTACTGTGAACATATTTGTTTTTGTGGCTTTGTAAATCAAAACATGTGAGGGGTAAAGTTCACAAAATACTGAAACATAAAAAAAAGAAAATGCTTGGAACTTTAAAAGTTCACCTTTGATGTATATATAAAAATAAGAAGATTTGGTAAAAAGTAAAATAACAAAAACACCATACTCAAAGTAAAACACAATGTCCTTAACAAATGGCAAAATCATAAACTCAAAAGAATGGAAAACATCTGTCATACTCCTGTCTTAGTATAAATGCCAGAGAGACAACATTCCATCAGAAACCAATATGACATCAAAGTTAACAACTATAGGTCACTACAGCCTTCAACAATGAGAAAACCCATACTGCATAGTCAGCTATAAAAGGATACCAAATGACACAATTTAATTCAATTTTAACAAGAAAACTAGCAGCCTAATCTTGATTCAGTTGATTCATTTCATTATTTTTGTAGGAAAATCTTGGAAGATTTTACCACAGTTATATTCCAGAAATTTGGAAGGACTATGACAAAAGTCTTCATCAGTGGATGCTGAAACTTACTGAGACGTTTGACCTGACATTTCCATTACCTGGGGAAAAAGAAAAGTATAACATAGTTCCATGTTTATTGCCAGAAACAAAACCTCTCAATGTATGTTTAATTTATATAAACATCTGCTGTTCCATTATACCAAATAGATAAGATTGTAGTTTGAAATCATCTTTTCTATTTGATCAACTGATAAAACAGTTAAACAGGAGGCAGGCTTCAGCTGGTCCCTTAAAAAAATATATACTAGTTCAGCAAAAAAATGGACCACACACTAAACTCAGAAACATAAATGAACGAAAATTTAAAAAAAAACATACAAGACTAACACAGGATAGAGGTTCCTGACTTGGGACAAATGCAAAAATGTGTAAGGGTTAAACATGTAATGTGATATCTCAACCCTCCCCTATACCTCTAGCCAATTTGGAATAAAAAAGGACACAGCAATACACTCAATAAAACTGAGTTCAAAAGAAGTCTGAGTCTGATGTAAGATAAAGTAATGGAAGACGGTAATGAACATAATTGATAAGGTTCATTCCCTCTATTCCCACTTTTTATAAATCTGGTAAGAAAAGGTAAAATTTCATGTGGGAATAGAAGGAAAACTTGTGCAAACAAAGGATTATACTGTAAAAACATTTTTTAATCAACTGCTAATTGACCAGTGTTTTTTTAGCTCACCTGGCCCAAAGGGCCAAGTGAGATTTTCTCATCACTTGGCGTCCGGCGTCCGTCGTCCGTCGTCCGTCGTCGTCGTCTTCGTCGTCGTCGGTCGTTAACTTTATCAAAAATCTTCTCCTCTGAAACTACTGGGCTAATTTCAACCAAACTTGGTTACAATCATCATTGGGGTATCTAGTTTAAAAATTGTGTCCGGTGACCCGGCCAACCAACCAAGATGGCCGCCATGGCTAAAAATAGAACATAGGGGTAAAATGCAGTTTTTGGCTTATAACTCAAAAACCAAAGCATCTAGAGCAAATCTGACTGGGGTAAAACTGTTTATCAGGTCAAGATCTATCTGCCCTGAAATTTTCAGACAAATCGGACAACCCGTTGTTGGGTTGCTGCCCCTGAATTAGTTATTTTATGGAAATTTTGCAGTTTTTGCTTATTATCTTGAATATTATTATAGATAGAGATAAACTGTAAACAGCATTAATGTTCATCAAAGTAAGATTTACAAATACGTCAACATGACCGAAATGACCACTTTAGGAGTTATTGCCCTTTATAGTCAATTTTTAACCAATAGAAACTGGAAGATGGCAAAACATAGAAAGAGAAAACAGAAAATGTGTATTGTGTTAATATTCAGATGCCATTGGTGATGAATACCATTACATTTTTAATTGTTCAGCTTTCGATAATTGTAGAAAACAATGTATTGCATTTTACAATAGAAATAGAACAAACACATTGAAGTTTTATGACTTAATGAATTCCCCAAAATGTACAGAACTGAACGAACTTTGTTAACTTATAAAGGAGATCAATAACAAATTGAACTTTTCTGGGTGAACAATTGTGAATGCCTCTATCTACTTTCGTACATTATATATTTATGTAATTGTATTGAAATATGTAAAATTATCTCTATACCTTTCTGTTATTTGGTTTTTTAGAATAAAGATTTATATATATATATAAGATTATACTTGGTTATAATATTATTTATATCATGATTTATTAGTAAAGCAGACAATTTTTTAAAGTTACAAATTCAAAAATTTAAAAATAAATCTGACTCCAATCTATTTATCATAATTTTTCTCTATTTTTAAGTATTTATTTGATGAAAAAAGAAACATATTACAAATAAACAAGGTATTATACCTAAACAGTGTACCAAATATGTTATGCTTTAAAAAAAATACAGGTAAATCTTAGGTGAAATTCTAATTAACCCTGATTGTTATAAAAACAAATTATTTATCAAAACATCTATTGTTATTTGCAAGTGGGAATAGAAGGAATAGTATTTTTAAAAAGTGGGAATAGGAGGAAGACACCATTGATAATACTTACCTTTTTTTATGACAACCAAAAGACATATTAATCATAATCCAGTTTAGAGTCAAAGTTCCAACAAACTTTTAAAACTATTGTTGTTGTCATGAAAAAGGTGTAAGGGGTATTATTTTATTTTATATTTACTAGTTGCCTTGGCCATATCTGAGTGAAGAAGAAGAAATTAGAGAGAAGACAATTCTGTACAAGTTTGCATATCTTCCTAGCGGTTTGTTCAATAGAGCACAGGTAGATAATCATACAATTATTTTATTATGAATTTTGATTTTGTCGCCTCAGATTTTTCAGACATCGAAAATGTCATTCATTGTGACAGTGTTTTTTTTCAAAAAATAAATATCAATGAAAATGAGTCCCTATGAAAAATAAATGAATCCACTGTCCATTAAGGTTCCACTAAAGTCAAAATATAGGACATGTTGTATTTTGTCAGTTGATGGCCAACAAGTGTAGGAGTCAGTAAATGTTCTTCAATGAGTATGTTAGTTGAAAGATTTAAACAATTACAAGGGTTAAATTTTCAGGCTAGATTGTTCAGTCAAGGATTTACTGACCATGATTTACTACAGTTTCTATGGAAGAAAGGATCCATATTAAAGAAAAATCAGCACTATGCCTTGGTCAGACAGTTGAAGTAAGTATCATCAATCAGTTTGAATTATCAAATCACCAAAGTCATGTATATATTTAATGAATTACAGTAAAACCTTGTTGTGTTGAACTCGGTTGTGTCAAAAAGTTGGATAAGTCAAGGCAATTTGTAAGTTCTGGTAAGATTCTCAGTTGTTTAATGCATGTCTAAGTCTTATGTGTTGAACTGGTTTGATTCCAAATTTTGGTTTACTCAGTTTACTTCCTAGTCTCTTTGAAGAAAAATTGACATAGATAGCCCTGATTTGTCAAAGTTTAAAGTTCAAGAAAATTTGGCAGCAACCTTAACTTTTTTATGCCCCATCTAGGGGCATTATGTATTCGGACTGTGCGTGTGTGTTGTCTGTCTATTCGTGATATGATCTTTCTAATTTTAATGCCAAATTAGAGTTTTACCCCAATTTCACAGTCCAGTGAACATAGAAAATGATAGGGGCATCCGTGAAGTATGGACACATTCTTGTTAAGTTGTAAATACTGATTACTGATTAAGATATCAAAACTATTAGTTTATTGTACTTCTAAAGGAGCCACTTGAATGAATTCCAGGTAAATAACATCCAAATCAATAGTCCAGAAATGGTTGTATTTACCAGCATGACCTTAACTGAAAGGTCATTAACCTAAATGGTGAATTTGGTGTTCAAGTCAAAAGCATTTTTTTACATACATAATATTGGTCAATTTCATAGTGATCAAGTTTCTTAATGAACATTAAACACCAATTTCTGTTTTTTTTTCGTTTTTTTTTTCTGGTAATGAAACTGCTATAGTATAATAATCCTGAGGGCCCTCCTTATTACTATATTAATGCCTCTCTGTGATATTATAGAGAATGATTGCTGATAACTATAAACCTTTTCAGACCTACTGATCAAGTTAGTTTGTGTTTCAGTGATTATGAAATGATAGTATCAGTGCAGGGACCAAGACCGAAAAATGTACTGGACCTGATTCATGAGACATTAACTACCCTGATATCAGAGGCCTTTGATGGAGTGCACTATGACTACTTCATACAATGCCCAGATTGTGTTGAAAAAGAGGTACATTTTGTGATAAAGATAATACGTGTATATGTATATATTTAGTGTATAATGTCTTGTAATATTTTAAACAGAAAGTCATGCAATTCTCTTTGGTATTGCACTATCGTAATGAAAATGTAATTGTTTGCTGTCGTTAAACATGGTGATCTTGTCTTTTTTAGAGTTTGTCTTTGTTTACTTTAAATTAGTTTGTGAGTTAATTGGCCCAAGTTTCCACATTATCAATAACCTCTAGAAAAAAGTGTTTTTAATCCTATATTATACTTATTATCACTACTTTACAAAAAAAATCTTTGATCTTACTGATTCATAATTCATACCTGTCAACTGACCCGGATTCTGCGGGTGTGACCCAAGATTTTCACAATTCTGAGGGATCACCCGGATCACCCGCCGGGTCATTGAAATAACCCGATTTCACCCGTATTTCTTAGCCTTGAGATTGATTTTCATAAGTAATATTCCTTTGAAATACCGGCAAATTCGTAATTCTTCCATGAACATGCAGTTCATCTAGCTATGTAAACTGTCAAATTAAGTGACCCATTAAGTGCATGGCTTCAATTGACAGCTTTGGTGTCAAACACACTGTTGATTAACACCAATTACCTTAGCTTTAGGTCGTAAATAAATTGCCCTGTTGTTTTACAAAGATATTTCAACTAAGAGTTACTTCCCCTTATTTGTCACCATTCAAAATTATTCCTTATATTTACGTTTTGTGGGTGAAAAAGATTAAATCATAATAATATAAAATTCAAATACATATTGAAAAATAACTTTTCATTATTTTTATACCTTTATACAATTTTTATTTTTTACATTTATACTTCCTTTAACTGTATTACTATATTTTATCATAGTCTAATTTCCTTATCAATTGAGAGGTGAATGTTCATACATGTAATACCTCTACATGGTGTGTTTAAAGGCTAGAACTCTCTTTTTAAAATTACATTTGAAAAATAAATTTTAGATGATGACAAAAAGTAAAGGACATAAGACTGTGATACACAAGTTTATAAAAATCTTTAAAAGTGAAATGAAATAATAATAAATAAGATTTAAAATGACTTAACCAAGTGAACATGCATTGATGTTTTGGTATCTTTGATATACATTATAAGAAAATGTACCATAAATACTGAAATTCAGCTGGAAAAAGTTCGTACGCGTTATGACCTGAGATTTGATTCTTCAATGCAGGTCATGACCTGCATTTTCATCGTCATAGGTTGACAGGTATGATAATTTCTTTTCTCAGCAAAGAAGAGTGATATTAAAAATTATTGCTAGAAACTAAGGCACGTGTGGTTGTCAAAGAAATTAAAAAAAGCTGTCCTAGTTAAAATAGCGATAAACAAGTTATCATTGGTCATCTCTACTCGATTGCTTTTCTCACTTTTGCCTATTGGCTCCAGCTAGAAAATCAATCTATAAGTATCAACATGATACTGAAACTAGAATATGCTGTTTTGCTGTCCTTCTTCATACAGAAATATAGAATGGTATGCTCATTTTTTTTTAAAGAATCATACTTTGATTGAGGAATCAATAATTTATTAAATATGTATTTTCTGCAATGAGGAATAGATATGGACTTCAAATATTTTGGGGCAAAAATACTGAAATCAAGGGAGACAATAGCTTCAAAAGTCTTTAATTAAAATGCTTTTGAAAATGCCTGTACACAGTCAGGCATAGTCAGTTGTTATCTATTTGTTTCATTGGATGATATTTAAAAATATTGTTTTTGGCAGTTTTTATGTACTCCCTCTTTTTGAATTTTACATTGCAATGGAGTTTGGTATTTTTGTTATACTTCTTCATGGTCTGAACAATATTTATTTCTGATTTTAGATCCATGATATGTTCTACAATCTATAATCATTGATGCATATTGCAGAGAATAACAAGGCCTCACACTAAAAGTAGGCCACTCTGCCCTGTATATTGTGCTCCATTGAAGTGATTAATTTGTTGATCGTAGTTTAGATCCTAATTACTCAGTTAGGTATTCAATTCCATTATTCATTTTCGTATAAAAGTAAGGAAAGTTTGAGTGTTATTTTAATAGAAGTAGTTAGTGCTGTCTTGGTCTCTATTTTTAGGGCTTTAGTTCATTGTTTAAGATTATCCAGAAACTTTAATTGACTATTTTTAGTATTTCATGAGATTATTATCTGTTGTACATCCTTTTCCTATTTTGAGTATAGTTTTTTATTTTGAAATATATTTCAATGACACAAGTTCAACAAACAGTACTGTAACATAAAATGAAATACAAGAGGAATAATTTATGAGGATTTGAAAATTAAGAAATCTTAAATTGACTTGAAACAAAAGTTCAAGTAAAAATACTGGAAACAGAATTATATGTCTGTTTTCATCTGTAAACAATGTTGTAAAGTTATGTTTATTTCAGGGAACCAAAGAACCTTTTCTGTTCAAAGCAGAGTTGATAAGCAGAGCTTATAGTGTTAATGCTCCTTTCCTGCAGTGTACTAAGTTCTTTCATACAGTATCCATAGGAGAATTGCTCAGTAAGTAAATACAATTTGATTAGGATATGGACTACACTGGTCATCATCAATTCGTTCAACTCAGTTTTGCTGTTATTTATGTTTCTATATTATAAACACTCAAGACTTTTTTAGTCAAACAGTAAATCGATTTTGATTTTTTCATCCAAAGTGAAGCTATTTCTGTGCGTCTTTAGACCATAAAATCAGGGGGTTCTATATTTGTACAATTTTAATAATAGACTATAAAGTAAATGTTTGTTTACAGGAATAATGCCAGACAATAAAGAAACAGAGTTTGATGCTCAGATGCAGGAGAGTATCAGCACTTTAGAAGAAATTAGTAGAAATATAGCACAAGATGTTGCCATTTTGTATTGTAATGGTGATTTGCCATCATTGCCATTTAATTCTAGTACCACAGCAGAGAATGCTGCTGGAATGACTGTTGATCCCAGAAATATCCATGAAGACTTAAAAAAGACTGGTTATAAGTGGTGAGCGTATTTTAAATTATTTGGCAGAAAAAAAGTATTTAGGGAAATGTGTTTCCTCTCACATATCTATTTTTGCTGTTTTACTATGTTCTTTTAAAAAACTTAAAGGTCTGGATAGGGTTGCAGACTATCGAATGTTGGAAATATGAATTGAGAATAAAGAAAAATAGCCTATAAATCACAGAAATGAATCCCCCAATTGGGACTCTTTTACTTAACAAGCCATAATTAAACTTTGTTCGAAAGTTCCTAATCTGAATGCTTATGATAAATTAAGTATGTCGGAAACCATTTCTTTTTTTCACACATATGTACAATATTGTTAATTTAATTGATCATCAAACTGGACATTTGATGAGATAAAAATTCATTTTATTTTTATCAATGAAACAAAAGGTATCTAAAGCAAGGATCCTGAATTTTTTTCAGACAATTTCAGTCATTTTGAATTTGAGATAACTTAAAAGTTGGTGCCATTTAGATTTTTTTTTGGGTCAAAACTAGATTCATAGCACCAACCAACTCGTTTTGACTGTTTCATTGCATTTACTTCATGAATTTTCAGCTGGTTCCCTGAGGATATTGACAACATATCAGACATGGAAATGACTATGGCTCTTAAAAATTCAAAGGTGAATATCTATTCTTCTGTACAATCTTTAAGAGAGGCATATTTTAGATTTATGTATTTTTCATAAAAATAAAAGTATTGTTTGTTTACCTATATTGCTGATTAATGCAAGTGAAATCAGTATCAACTCATCTCAAATAAGTCAAACATTCAAACACAATAGGCATGAATATAAACCATACATGCAAAAAAAAAATTATGATGCCTATACATGTACTTGCAAAACCACTAAATGGAAATCTATTTCCAAATTGTGCCAAATTATGTCAAAAATCAGGTTTTAACGAAATCTACATTTATGACGTCTCAAATACTTCATTAATAAAATCTTCTTTAACTGTGTCAAGTGGATATTTTAACATACATTTTCCACGTAAGTGAACCAACTTATTTAATATGATATTAAATTTATCACAATTTTAAGGGAGAAATGGGGGGAAAAAAAACCATAATGGTTGAACATATCTGGATAGGTTACGGTTCTTTGATGTTTGAGTTTTAAGTATGAAGCTAAATTATTTGGTAACTTAAAGTAACGTATTTTTTTACAGGTATTGGTTGCATGCATGTCTGAACACTTTGTCAACCATGAGAAATGCCACAGATGGTTCCTATACGCTATAGAACAATTACACAAGCCTTTTGCCATCGCAGTGATGAATGAGTCCCTTGAATGGAAGCACACAGACATTGGATTTAAAATTGGTAACCCTGTAAGTAACTCCTTTACCTTTTTATGCCCCATTTATGGGCCTTATGTTTTCTGGTCTGTGCTTTCGTTCGTCCATCTGTCCTGCTTCAGGTTAAAGTTTTTGGTCGAGGTAGTTTTCGATGAAGTTGAAGTCCAATCAACTTGAGACTTAGTACACATGTTCCCCTATGATATGATATTTCTAATTTAAATGCCAAATAAGAGTTTTTACCCCATTTGCACGGTCCACTGAACATAAAAAGATAGTGTGGATATGTTCTATGGACACATTCTTGTTTAAATGGTAATGTGGATAGCTTTGTGTTACTGTGACTTGTCTGTAAGTGTAGCTCTCCACCTATATGGTAACTTCCTAACAACATATTGTAATTTGACATACCCATATATTTTACTGAATATAAGATGATTAAATACAAAAGATGTCTGATTCTTATGGATATAGAAGATATTGTATGATTTTTCATAATATAATTGAAGTGAAATTAAAATCTCATAGGATTGTAAGTATGTTTTTGTTTATCACCATGCACTTTCACGACTTGAATATGTGTTTCTACATCTGTTCAATTTTCTGACCAGTTGAACAGTTTGGTTTTATAAAACAAATTGCAATTTGGTCAGAATTTTAAATAAATGCAATAGGTGGAGAGCAACACTTACAGTCAAGTCACAGTAAAAATATTAATTTTGTCTCATGTTTTACCAATATTGCAAAAGTGAGAAATAGGTTTTCGCTATTTTGGAAGTGTGTCACCTTATAATTAAAAAAAAAAAGGTGTTTAAACAGTCATATTTTCAAAGGTAAAACAATTTACAAAGGACATTTGTATAAAGATAGATATCTGAATAAAATGACATTTAAGGATTGCTTCAATAAATCATTAAGAAGGAAAAATGTTTTTTTCCAGAGATTTGCAATGATAAAGAATATGAAAAGGTATCCAGAGAAAATAAAGGACTTGATAGATATTATCAAAGGTCATATGGAAATAATAGAGAAAGTATGTAGGATTTGGTATACTGTTAATTCAGAAATTATTGCAAGGTTTTTATGATTGCGAAAAATGCGACAGAGTTGTAAACGCAATAATTTAAAATTGCATTTTGAAACTTTTACATGAATAAAACAGGATTTTTCTAAAAAATCGGGGGGAAAAAATCGCTTTTATGTCTAAAATGTCAAAATCACAATAATAAATGCACGCAATAATTTCTGAATTTACAGTAGTGTCATAGTGGTTCATAATTTCATAATTTCATAAAAATTAAGTTAAGATTTTATTCATTATGCTATTTATGTATTTCTTGATGATCATTATTTCCTTTGAAACTTTCATAAATTCATTACTGGACTAAATTGAATTGTTGCTTAATGAATAAGTTTCCAATACATTATTTACTGATAAACAGAAATGTGTGAGCTTATTTGTATCACATGGATAAATTCACACAGATTTCAGGTTTAAATCTTCTTCCTTTTCTCAGTCCATATTTTAAACTAGCATATGTGTTGTGGCATTTACACACATCTGGTTTGCTTTTTTTGTTTGGCAAGTGAGATTCATGTTGCTGCAAAGTGCACAACTATTAACAGTAGTAAAAACCCTCATATGAAATAATCTCAAAATTCTGATTATAAAATTTTAAAATAAACTTTACTTATAAAACACTGAGGATAATTTAGAGCTTGACAGTCACATATGATAATGACAAAGTCTAGTGTTGAAGACTATTTCTTGCCCTCTGGATGTCTGTTGGTTATTCCTGTGGTTTAAATATAATCCCACATATCCTTTTGTGCATATTCAAAACAGCAGTATAAACACCTAAATACATGTATATGATAATATTTGCTTGTTATTGAAAAATAATGTTAATCTTTTGATAATGTCTCATATCTGGTTTAAGATGAAACTGAAAACCCCTGAAGTATTTATAAGTTACTGTTGGGCAAACTCTCAGGAGGCGTGTTCAATTACAACAGAAGCTAAAGATGGATCCATTGGTTATGGTGATCCAAGAGTAATGAAGACACACCTAGAAAAGAATGGTATTAGGTGTTGGATGGACATAGAACAAATGGGAAAGGTAAATTAACAATGGGAAAAGAAATTTAACATATGGGAAAGGTAAATTAACAGATGGGAAAGGTAAATTAACAGATGGGAAAGGTAAATTAAAAATGGGAAGGGTAAATTACCATTGGAGAAGGTAAATTAACAATGGGAAAGATAAATTAACAAATGGGAAAGATAAATTTACAGATGGAAAAGGAAAATTATCAATGTGAAGGTAAATTTACAGATTGGAAAGGTAAATTAACGTATGGCAAAGCTAAATTATCTGCGAAAAAGGTAAATTAACAGAAGGGAAAGAAAATTATCAATGGGAAGGTAAATTTACAGATGGGAAAGGTATATTAATAGTGGGAAAGGTAAGTTAACAATGGGAAAGGTAAATTAACAATGGGAAAGGTAAGTTAACAAGGGGAAAGGTAAATTAAGAATGGGAAAGGTAAATTAATAGTGGGAAAGGTAAATTAACAATGGGAAAGGTAAATTAATAGTGGGAAAGGTAAATTAACAATGGTAAAGGTATATTAATAGTGGGAAAGGTAAATTAACAATGGGAAAGGTAAATTAATAGTGGGAAAGGTAAATTAACTATGGGAAAGGTAAATTAACAATGGGAAAGGTAAATCATCAAATTTTTTAAGTCCTATCTTTTACTTTATTTAATTGTTCAAAGCTAAACTGTATTACTGTCTATAATAAATTCACTTATATAATTTTTAGGAAGATTATAATTTTTAGGAAGATTATAACTTTTAGGAAGACTATTTATAATCTTTCAGTTGACATCTATACTCTTAGATTTAAAAGAGGTTATAATAAGTAATTGAACAAATGGTTATGCTGAAATTAGTAATGGTAAATGCTGAAGACATAAAAATTCAGTCTCAATATTATATGTTTTTATTTAAAACACTTGCTACTTTTCCTAGTATCAGTACTGTTAATTCAGAAATTATTGTGTGCATTTATTATTGCATTTTTGTCATTTTAGACTAAAATGCGATTTTTATTTTTGCGATATTGAGAAAAACCTGATTCAAATTAAAAAAAGAGTTCAAATTATTGCGATTATAACCCTGTTGCAATATTCGCAATAATAAAAGCATCGCAATAATTTCTGAATTTACAGTAACTTGATGTTACAGTGTTGTTTAATATTTTTTGGTTTTTATATTTCAAAGTACGGACTGTATCAAGACATTACTGTGGGACTTCAGAATTCCAGGGTATTAGTGATTTGTGTGTCTGATGAGGTAAGTACATAATTCGCCGTTTTAGAATCTAAAGCATTCTGGGTAATATTTTCTAAAGCGTACACCAAATTGATGTGTTTGGTTTAAAGCGTGATAAACAATAGAAATTCAACCAATGACATAACGTTATTTTCATTTTGTTGTTCAAACAATGAGATTACCCATAGTCCTCTAGATTCTAAAAAGGCGAATTATCACCTTATATCTGTTCAAGTCCTGATTGCCTAACACTCAGTCAGTGGTGTTATCATGACAAAAAAAAGACTCGATCAAGTTTGATTTATGTTCAAAATGTATAATGGTGCATGTATATAACATTTGTTTCCTGTTCTGGTACTTCAAAGAATAATTTTGTTGAAATGCGCAAGAAATTAATGGGAGTTAACTTCCTAATTTGCTATCATTTTTGTATGAACACAAAAAAAAATTGCGACCGTATCACAGAGTCGTCTGAAGACATTTGGTTTCTTGACAATAACTTTAGTATAAGTTAATGGATCTCTATGAAATTTAAACACTAGGTTTGAAACCACAAAAGGAAGGTTGGGATTGATTTAGGGGGTTATGGTCCCAACAGTTTTAGGGGCCAAAAAAAAGGGGCCCAAATAAGCATTTTTCTAGTTTCCAGACAATAACTGGTAAAACAGTGTATGGATCTCTCTGAAATTGTACCACAAGTTTCCATACCACAAAGGGATGGTTAGGATTGGCTTTGGGGGGTTCAAACTGTTTAGGAATTAGGTTACACAAAACAAATTTAAAGAGCTTTGACAATTGTCACATGGAAGCTTAATCTACATGATGAATTTTTGTATATTGTAATCTTGGTTAATGTGCTCTTGAGATATATTCAATTTACACCAAAAATTACTTAAAAATGCCCTCATAACCAAAAATGAACATACAGTCAGACATATTATATGCATGATTTGGTTTTTATACGACCGCAAATTTTGAAAAAATTTTCGTCGTATATTGCTATCACGTTGGCGTCGGCGTCGTCGTCGTCGTCGTCGTCGTCGTCGTCGTCGTCGTCGTCCTGCGTCCGAATACTTTTAGTTTTCGCACTCTAACTTTAGTAAAAGTGAATAGAAATCTATGAAATTTTAACACAAGGTTTATGACCATAAAAGGAAGGTTGGTATTGATTTTGGAAGTTTTGGTCCCAACATTTTAGGAATTAGGGGCCAAAAAGGGCCCAAATAAGCATTTTCTTGGTTTTCGCACCATAACTTTAGTTTAAGTTAATAGAAATCTATGAAATTTTGACACAAGGTTTATGACCATAAAAGGAAGGTTGGTATTGATTTTGGAAGTTTTGGTCCCAACATTTTAGGAATAAGGGGCCAATAAAGGGCCCAAATAAGCATTTTTCTTGGTTTTCGCACAATAACTTTAGTTTAAGTAAATAGAAATCTATGAAATTTAAACACAATGTTTATGACCACAAAAGGAAGGTTGGTATTGATTTTGGGAGTTTAGGACCCAACAGTTTAGGAATTAGGGGCCAAAAAGGGACCCAAATAAGCATTTTTCTTGGTTTTCGCACCATAACGTTAGTATAAGTAAATACAAATCTATGAAATTTAAACACAAGGCTTATGACCATAAAAGGAAGGTTGGTATTGATTTTGGGAGTTTTGGTCCCAATAGTTTAGGAAAAAGGGGCCCAAAGGGTCCAAAATTAAACTTTGTTTGATTTCATCAAAATTGAATAATTGGGGTTCTTTGATATGCCGAATCTAACTGTATATGTAGATTCTCAACTTTTGGTCCCGTTTTCAAATTGGTCTACATTAAGGTCCAAAGGGTCCAAAATTAAACTTAGTTTGATTTTGACAAAAAATGAATCGGTTGGGTTCTTTGATATGTTGAATCTAAAAATGTACTTAGATTCTTGATTATTGAAGTTTTTTGGTCCAGTTTTCAAATTGGTCTACATTAAGGTCCAAAGGGTCCAAAATTAAACTTTGTTTGATTTCATCAAAAATTGAATCCTTGGGGTTCTTTGATATGCCAAATCTAACTGTGTATGTAGATTCTTCATTTTTGGTCCTGTTTTCAAATTTCAAATTCTACATTAAAGTCCAAAGGGTCCAAAATTAAACTAAGTTTGATTTTAACAAAAATTGAATTCTTGGGCCTCTTTGATATGCTGAATCTGAACATGTACTTATATTTTTGATTATGGGCCCAGTTTTCAAGTTGGTCCAAATCAGGATCTAAAATTATTATATTAAGTATTGTGCAATAGCAAGTCTTTTCAATTGCACAGTATTGTGCAATGGCAAGAAATATCTAATTGCAAAATATTGTGAAATAGCAAAATTTTTTTTAATTAGAGTTATCTTTCTTTGTCCAGAATAGTAAGCAAGAAATATCCTATTGCACAATATTGTGCAATAGCAAGAATTTTTTTTAATTGGAGTTATCTTTCTTTGTCCAGAATCAACTTAAATCTTTGTTATATACAATATACAATGTATATACACTTTTTACTACCAACTGATAAATTTAAATAATCTTTACCATTCAGTGATAACAAGCAGTTTTTTAACATCTTAATATTTTATGATGTATTAAAATGAGTAGTTATTGTTGCAATCTCCATTAAAAATTTGAATTGATATCAGTTTTGAAAAAGGGAAACGGGGATGTGAAAAAAAAGGGGGGGGGGGGGGTTAAATTTTTCTCATTTCAGATTTCATAAATAAAAAGAAAATTTCTTCAAACATTTTTTTGAGAGGCAAAAAAAACCTTTTAAGTTCATTAGACCACATTCATTCTGTGTCAGAAACCTATGCTGTGTCAACTATTTAATTTTAGATTTAAAAAGTTTGAAGAAGAAATCTTTAATTGATTTGTAAAATTTTGGCATTTGTTTTGTGTAAAAAAAACCCATGTAATGTCAAAAATTTGATCACAATCCAACTTCAGAGCTGTATCATGCTTGAATGTTTTGTCCATACTTGCCCCAACTGTTCAGGGTTCGACCTCTGCGGTCGTATAAAGCTGCGCCCTGCGGAGCACCTGGTTAAAATATGTTTTTGTATTTATAACAGATATTTAAAGATGGTAATTCACCTAAGCATTATTGTGAGGTAATTGACCAATATAAAAGGGTAGGAATGTCCTTTACCATCAGGCTTCAAAGGGTCATTTTAAGCTATCGATAGTTTCAAATTGGTTAAAATTTTACTGTGATTCATCAAAATATCACTATCATGATTTGTTAGAAGTCTCAAATAATTGTTGTGGGAAAAAATTTAAATGTGATTCGTCAACATCTATTGATTTTTGTATTGTCCAAAAGAAATTGTACCTATTGTCATACACAAAAAATTGCTGTTAACTACATTTACCGTTGTTTGTCATGAGGTACCCCCATTATGACCTCATATAAAGCATCCTTTGAAAGAGTCTGAACTGAAAACATTCATTATAATTTCAATAAAAATTTAGCCGAAGACAAATGAAAACATGCATGATAATTTCAATAAAAATTTAGAAGAAGACAAATGAAAACATGCATGATAATTTCAATAAAAATTTAGAAGAAGACAAATGAAAACATGCATGATAATTTCAATAAAAATTTAGAAGAAGACAAATGAAAACATGCATGATAAATTAAAAAAAAATAGTTCAAGATACTAAGATAATCAAAAATCACAATTTGAAGAAAAAACACTGCTAAAAAAAAAACTATGAAAAAATCCTACAAAATTCTTTCTAGAAAACTCAAAGCTGAGCAACTCAATAAGAAAGCTTCATGGTTACAATAATGAGTAACTGTAACTTACAGTTCATACTTTACCTATTGGCATTATAAAATAAACCACTATAATTGTCTATAAACACCTTTTCATCCCAAAATGTAACCATTGCCAGTTATAGCTGCACAACAGTAGCTTGTAGTCTTGTTGTGATATTTATTGAAAAATTTTCCAACATTTGGTTGGAATTTGTCAAGAAATATCATTATGACAATAAGAGCTATGGTTCCACAGCTATATTGGTGTGAGCCTAGGCTCTGTGTTGAAGACCGTAACTTGACCTATGAATGGTTTACTTTTATAAATTGTGACTTTGAAGGAGAGTTGTCTCATTGGCACTCAAACCAAATCTTCCTATATCTAAGTACATATATATGCGATATTGAAATGTGTGGTTATATACTTTTAGTATTTGGAATCTGATGCTTGTATGATGGAAGCTAGATTTGGTGTACATAATTTGTATTTGCCAATAGTTGTTTGTATAGTAGGCACAGGGAAGCTCTGGAAGGAATCAGAGGTTTGTATATTAAATTTTTAGATTTTTTTTAACACGTTTTGAAAGAATGGCATTTCTCAACTGAATACTTTTGTCAAAGTGTCTAAATTGATTTACCCATTTATTGGTCCATGTCTGGATAAAATTAATTCTATTCCACCAAAAAGTAGCAGCTGAGATGGTATATTCAACAACATAACATTTGTCTTAAGCTAAAAAAAATAAAGACAAAAATTAAAAGCATGCATTTAGTTTTAGAATTAAGTGGAATATCTATTCTAATTTGAATCAGGAGGAGCAATATTAATATAAATGTATTTTATTAAATGCAGGATTAAACTAAACATTTTAAGAAATATATAAATGTATTTTTTCATATTTTGCAAAATGATATTACCGGTACTCGATTTTAGTTCAAATTTTGAGAAATTAATCATTGTTTGCTCCTTCTTTTAAATAATTTTGTTGTATTAATACTAAGTAGAAACAACTACAATGAATTTAGTAAAATTAATTGTTGTAATTTCTAAACTAAAAATATATTTTATTTTAGGTGAGTCTAATGATAAAGAAGCAGCCGGAATTAGCAACTGTTATCAAAATGCAGAAAGAGACTCCTGATGTATATGACGAAGTCTTGACAGCTGTTAAAAATTACCTACTACAACCTGAGACAGATAGACAGAAAAAAGTCAGAGAAAAGCTGGAGAAAGCAAAAACAAAACTAAAGAAGAAGGGAAACTTAGAGGAAAAATTAAAGCAACAAGGAGATACAAATTTGTCCTTTCAGGTGTGTCTATTTATATATGAATTATGTTTATCTTTTCTGATATTTCTTGCTTCACTGCTGGTAATAGCCCACTTGACTGAAACTAGTTATTGAGATACCCCCCAAGGATGACTGGGAAAACAAAATATGGTCACTTGGTCTTCTTTCGAATGGTAGGGAAAAGCTTGCCAAAGTGTGTTTTCCGTTTGGCTGTGCGGGATGTATCAAGTTTGCGGCAACATTCAGTTAGAATGGGGACGTTAAATCTGATGCCTTGTGTAAAGAGAGTGCCATGCTCTTTGCATGTTAAGAACCGTTGCAACAACTCTTTGAGGGATCTGTAGGTGACCTGTTGCAAAGCAAAATTTCTGTCCCTATCCAATATACCCTCATTTTCCAGTGACAGTCCATCATCCCGGTTGGCCTCTATTATTACAAGACCTACCTATTGTATTTATTGTTAACTTGTTCTCGTCCTGAACATGCATGGAATATGTGTCACTTGACGTTAAGCAACAAACAATCAATCAAAAAGTTATTGAAATATTACCATCACTTGATGTTCCTTATCTGATGTTGTTCTGTTCTGTTATACAATTTAACATTTATGAAAATCTTCTCTATCACATAATTTATATTCATTATTTCATTATAAAAATGTGTATTTTTTCTTGTAGGAAGAGGTAGAACTTATACAGAGAAAGTTCATGAGATATGTAACAAAGTTATCAATGATGGAAGACACGTACATTCCACGACTATTGGTTGTTGATTTACATGACAAAAAACATTGTAAGAATTTTACACAAAATATTGGTTGTCCTATCTATCATTTAAACTGAGTAGTTATTTTAGAAAGAACTTGTTTAATATCTAAAGAACTAAAGTTTGAACTACAGTCATGAAACTAGGCAGGTATGATGTATCACCTTTAAGGGGAGAAAAATAGAAGGTTACTGCAACCCTTCATATTAAGCTTTGCTGAATTTTGTCAAATTTTTCATCAGAGTTGATTTCTTTAACATATGTGTACTTGCAGCCACAAAATCAAATAGATTCATTTCGTGAAAAAGTAAACTCAAATCCATCAATTGTAATCATTTCTTTCTGCTTTGTATGTTTTTTTAGATTTAAGTTAAAATCATATTTCCAATTTTTTCAGCAACAAATTCACTTATGGACAATTTACAGGTAAGAATTGTTTTTCATAGGTTTCAAATTTTCCTTTGTATGGAACGCCATGAGACTGCTAAAGGTAATTATTGGCCTTTAGTTGTGGTCTCTTTGACATATTCCTCATTTCCATTCTCTGTTTTATTTGGTTTGAAAGAAAACCAAATTTGGTTTAAATACTATTTCACAGTTTATTCCATTTTGTAAATAGAACACCATCATTCAAGTTTTTTGGTTATAAATAATCCTTACATATGTATTTATTGTACTTTAAATGGAAAGAAAAATTACAAATAGCATATCATATTAGTTTAAAAGGGTCTTAGGCCAAAGAAGTCTGAAAATAGTTTAGGGTCAATTTAGGCCGTAGCACATATTTACATTTAAAAATGCATACTAAAGCTATAGGGAATAAAAATGTGTGTCTTATTCATTATTTCTATACTCAAGTTACATGATACAATAAATCTGAGCACAAAAGGACTCTTTAGTTCAACTTTTTGTGCAGACAGTATGGTCAAATGCAAAGATTTTTCAATTTTTAGTGAAAAACTTGCATGCAATTTTAGCCCAAACAGGCTTATATTTGAACCACTTGCTATCCTACAAAAGAAAAGAGAGATATTATGTGAAATGAGACAGGTACAAAAGACATTATAAAGTGCTTTTATACAAATTTAGTGAAATCTTCAATATGGACTTCAACTTTTATGTACCAAGCTCCTCACATTTAACTTGATCCAAACAGGGCATTAGACAAGGGTCATTTATACAGCACATTTTGCACACATTATCTGAGATAATCTTCTTTTCTGTATATTCAGAGTTCACAAATGAGTTATACAACTGGATTAAAGCATAGGAACACAAATATTGACACATGAAAAAAATGACAAGTAACACACTGTCCACACTAAGGACTATATTCGTGAACAATGAAAATCAAGGGACGATAACTGTGTACTCGGACCTTATGTCCTCAAACACGATCTACTTTTATATGTGTCTTTGTTCAATTATAGAATAAATTCAAGAAAACCTCAATTGAACTGAAACATTGTCATTTTCAAGTTGTTATTTGTCTAACAAAAAATATTTGAATAGAAAGAATGCTAAAAGGTTAGATCAATTGAGAAATAAAAATTTAAAAATGACAATGTTTCAATAAAATTTAGACCACTACATCAAATCAATTAATACTACTAGAAATAAAGCTTGCAAGTATTTTTATCATGCACATTCTTGTTTTATATAGCAGTATGGAAATCCAGTATATATTGATATGGTGTTGAAAGCCATGGATGAAGCATATACTGGTGACAAGGCCAAGGCTAAGGTTAGTCAACTAGGGTTTAAAACTAAAAATTACACATTTTAGAGAGGTGACTGATGGCAAAAAGCTTAGTTATCTTGATATAAAAATAAGGAGATGTGTTATGATTGCAAATGAAATCACTATCCACTAAGGACCATAGGAGGAGGTTAAAGACATTGACAAGTCACTATACAGCCTTCAACAATATACGACATGTCATGACAAATATGAGAAAGAGAAAACCAAAGTTGATTTATTCTTAAAACAATTATGGCAGACAGCAACCCAGGACAACCACTTAAAAGCAGGCACACAAAATATAGTTTTTCTCACAAAATTTAATTAAACTATGCCACAATCATTAATGGGGTATCTAGTTTCAAAAGTGTGAAAATTTACCCTGCTTGCTGACCAAGACGGCTGACATAGTTAAAAAAAAAAAGAACATTGAGGGTAAACTGCAATTTATGTTGATAATCTTGAAAACCACTATAAATAGAGAAAAATCTGACGGAGGCAAACATTTTGAGATCTACCTGCTGTTTACATATGTCAAAATTGTCAGATGACTCATATAGAAGTTATTGCTCTTAAATTTCAATTTCTATCTATTTTTTTTCATTTTAGGATATTATTTTTAATTATAATAATTTCAAAGAAACTTTAATAATATCCATATGAAAACTGACATTGATGATACCTGAATAGCTATTTCTTGTTTCACTGACAACTTGACATATACAATGTATAACTATTTATAAAGGTTAGAGCTAATTTTCCTAATGATTGAAGAGTGAGACTTTGGTTGGCTTGCTTGCTTTGTTTGTATTGGCATTTGCAAACAATATATAAGAAGGTAGAGTTAATTAAACCAGTATACATTATACTTAAATTTGATTGGATGCTAGGAATCTAAATATAATGTTTACAGGTTGAACTCTGCTTATGGTATTCATTTTGTTAACAGATGTCTATCTTAATTGCAATGCTTGACAAAAGGTCATCCTCTGCAAAGATTGAAAAGACACACATAAACATCTGTAATCCCTAAATTGCCTAGTTTTGTCATTAGAAATAAACATTCTTTATTGTTTGGTAAATTGAAAGTTTAACTGTAGATTATGCATGCCATGCTTATTGACTATACAGTAAGTAGAAAGAATCAAATTTTTGTTCCATGATTATTATAACATCATTTATTCCTCTGGGGTTTATGTCCAGCTTAGGAGCATTATGTTTTTTGGTATGTGTGCCATTTGTCTGTCCGTCTGTCCCATTTTCTGTCAAGTTTTTGGGCAAGGTAGTTTTTGATGAAGTTGAAGTCCAATCAACTTGAAACTAAGTACACATGTTCCTTGATATGATATGATCTTTCTAATTTTAATGCCAAATAACAGTTTTGACCTCCATTTCACAGTCCATTGAACATAGAAAAAGATAGTGCGAATGGGGCATATTTGTACTATGGAGACATTCTTGTTCCCACTATTTTGAATATCAAATCCCTAATTTTTCCTTTTTGCCTTACAGGAAGAAATTGAAAAAATACAATGCACAATAACAGCTCTAGAAAATGGTAGTGAGGATAATCTGCCTTCAGAGTTAAAATGGGCTTTACAATTGGTACACATAGAGTCAAAAAAATTAGATGGGAAATTCTATGAACATGATGAAAGAAATTCAATCCCATTAAGTCTCAAGGAAAGATTATTGCCTGAACCAAAAGAGAAGCGGGATTTAGAATTAAAACGCAAAGAACAGTTTAAAATTCAATATACACAAAGAATTCTAAGTAATATATCAGTAAGTGTTGCTATACAAACATATAAACGAGTCTAAATTGAAAACTATATTCAAACCTATGATTGCATTGGATAAAAACCGCAATTTTTATACATGTGCATGTAAAACAAATTTCGTTGTAGAAGGGTCTAAATACAGTAGAAACAACATTTTCCAAAAGACCAAAAAAAATGAAGAAGTATATTTAAACAAAACGCATTTGACTAACAGGTCGAACAACTGATGTTCTTTAACCCTGCTGACTGCCATTGGCGATTGCCAAATAAAATTGATTACAAGCTGTAAAAAAATGGATCTTAATATAAATTTAATACTAAACAGAAAACAATTAACTTGTGGCCACAATGTTATGCCACAAACGTAAGGTGTTAATATTTTTTTGTACACCAGATCGCTATTTCGACAATAAATGTCTCTTCGGTGATGTTAGGGATCGAAACGGTATTTGGATATATATATAATACCAGAAGTGCTGTAAAAAAAGAAGATGTGGTATGATTGCTAATGAGACATCTCTCCATAAGAGACCTAATGACAAAGGAATTAACAACTATAGGTAGCTGTTCGGCTTTCAACAATGAGCAAAGCCCATACCACATAGTTCACTATAAAAGGCCTAAAAACAACCAATGTAAAACATTTCAAATGAGAAAACTAATGGCCTATTTTATGAACAAAATAATGAACAAAAAGAAAATATGTAACACAACAACAAATGACAAACACTGAATTACCGGTACAGGCTCCTAACTTGTGACAGGCACATACAGAACCCTAACTTAACTTGGGACAGTGGTGTAACAGTATAACGTAAGAACAAACTATAGAAATCAGTTGAAAAAGTTTAACTCATCAAGTGGATCCAAATAAAAATACATCTAACAAAATCAGAGTGACATGGACATGTACTTGTACATCCCAACATCTTAAAGACTTAGTACAGATCTGAGAGAATTCACAGTTTCTGACAGCTAGTTCAAAGCCAATATCAACTAATAAAAAAAATCATGCATCTAAGACTATAAAATCAATTCAAAATCTTCAAATATAAGAATATTTTGGATGCAGCATTAATGAATACATTTAAATGATAATTCTATTACAGGCAATTTTAGAAGACAGCATAGATGATGAATGGAAAGAAAGAAACCTCAACCTCAGAGTGTTATGTGAATATGAACAGGTATATATAATATTAAATTTCTCTTCCTTCCACAACAAATTAATCATCATGCCTCTGTGTCCTATAGGTACCATGCAAAGTTGCATATGTCATCCATTTTTATGATTATTCAGTTTCTTTTTTTTTTGGAGAAGAATACACCTATATTATTCTTGTCTGTCGCTCAGTAATTCTCGTTTAAGGGTTAAAAACGAGACCCGGCATTATCAGCGACGTCACAATGTGAGAGGAGAAGTTATCAGCAATGTCACAATGCGAGATTAGACGTTATCAAGCTTGCTTTTCTCAAGTGTAAAACTGTCTTAGGGAGAGGGGGAAAAAAAACAAAAGAACGATAAACAGATGATATCGTAAAATATCAAAGTGTAGAAAACCTAATAATCTATACTTAAACAGGACATGGAGTATTACTATAACATAGCAAACAGAATGGTTTAGTCACTCGATTGCTCCTCTCTCCTTTTTGACTAGCTTTGTTTCCAGTGTCAGCATCAACAAGGAATTCGTTTGTGATAAGGTCTAGTTTATGATGAACCACAAGTGGTAGGTTAATGATATTTGGTATGCTGCAGTTGTATTAGCATTGGCACATCTCATTTCCATGGAGATTATTTAGTCATATAATTTCAGTTCATTGACTTTGAATATTTACTTTAAAATTTACATGTTTGAGTATTGCTATTTTAATTTTTAAAGGAGAGACATAGCTCTGTAATAACAGTTTATTTATCTCAATAAATGGAGAAAAAAAATGCAAGGCAGGTTCAAGAACATACTATAAAATAATTTATTAACATTGCTACCATAAATAAACGAAAATCTGGTACCAGTAAAATAATACTTAATAATAAATTTTACAGGGATGGCATTTCTATGGAATTACAGTTGACCTTGAAAAATTTACTGGTAAAGAAAACCTGATGAAAGTTCTGAAAGATATATCTCCATATCTATCTAGGTTTTATGCTATTCTTAAACAAAATGGAGTTGACCTGCACTGCATGGAATCTTTAAGTGGAGAAAATTTCCTCAAGTTTATACAAAAGGTATATTGATAAGTAGAGATGTTTTGGTGTATATTATAGGATTAAACACAAATTTTCGAGAGGGTATTGATGTGTCAACCCAGGCAAGCTTAAAGAAAATACTTTTCACATCATATTTTTTTTTATGAAAACTTCGTTAAACCACCCATACATCACTTTCAATTCAGCATGCTTTGCATTGGCAAAAGCCAATTTTGTCCAGCATGGAACCAGTCTACAATTGGCAAAGGGTAGTAATTTGTTTAAAAAGTGTGTAATAACAGAATCAAATCGGTAATTGGCAAATGGACTATTATACACTACACAAACAAATGTTTGGAAGGGGAATATATTAGGATCACCATGTCTGTTCATCCATTCTTCTGTTTCAGCCACAAAACGTTTGTACCTTAAAACTAAGAAGATGTGTTATGATTGCCAACAAGACTACAAAGACATAGGTCAGCATAAAAAATTTAAAACAATTCAAAGGACTGATTTATGTTCAAAACACTATAAACAAAAAAACTAATACAATCTACAACAACAAACAACAACCACTGAACGACAGTCTCCTGATTTGGGACAGGCATATACACAATGTGGCAGGGTTAAACAGGTTTTCTGACTTCTAACTATCTCTCTCTCTAACCTGGAAGGTAGTGTAACAGTACAACATAAAACAAACTATAAAAATATGTCAAAAAGGGCTTCACTACAATACACCACATCCCTGTCTGGAAGGATCAATTTTGGAGAATAATACTGTGGACTATACAAGCCTATATACGGTACTCAATTTCATAGCAGCAACTAAAATGCATGAACAGGAAGTTTAGGTCAAACTATGCTTTGTATGTAATTGGTCTGTTATATGAAGACAAGTTCCCTTTTGATTTTGAGAATTTATTGACTTGTTACATTTTGTATTTCAAGAATATGCTTTGTGGATTTCGAACCTGAGTGAAAGACAGCACATAATTCCTTAATCCTTCATTGAAAGGTTGTTAACCAAAACCCTCAGATTTTTAACATCTAACCAATCTAAAAATCTAGTTTGTTTTTTTTAATGTGGCGAGTGTTATGATCATTTAATGTACTTTTCATGCATGACTTTTAATCTCTCATTTAGTAAATAAGCTGAGTGTTTCTGTTGTTATATATATTTTTGTTTCCATCAAAGCAGTGTAGGTGAGGGATTCATGTCCCTTCCTAAGCCTCTTTTAATGTGATGTTTCAAAGTTTACTAATAACACTTCTTGTTGAAATAGGAGTGTGAAGGTCCATTAGATTGTAAAATATTGTTGAAAAAGAGTGTATTTTATTGTTTCTTTTTTAGGAGGGAAGTACTAAAAATTTCACTGAAGCTTACAGAGCTCTCCGTAAAGTGATAGAAGATTACTCTGAATTGGACAAATCGTGGTTACATGAGTTTTGGAGGTAAACGATTTAAAGAAGCATCTTTGATGAATTTAATTTTCATATGTAGCGAAAATGTTAGTCATGATCTTGTGAAGCAGAGAGGGTGTTATGGAATGCTAATGGCAATTCATCCGATAATGTAGGTCCTCTCACACCTATACATTTGTAGTTCAAATCAAATTCAATAAAATTGATGAAAATTTTACATGATAATTTCTCTCTCACCTACTTTTCTTATCAAACTTTAAAAAGGTTTATATCAGCAATATGTTGAACACGTTTAAAATCATATATGACATGAAAAAAGCAACATTTCAAGCCTTCTGGGGAAAATAAGAGGTCCTTTAAAAATGATTTATTTTGTTCTTATGATATGGTTTATATGATACCACTGAAAGCATTTTTAAAAATTCTCATTAATCCTTAAACTTTCTTCATTCCTTTTAGTTCATCATCTCATCACTTTTGTCCCAGTTTCACATTACTGTATTGAGCTCATACAATAAGCTTCAATTAGAAATTCTAGTGTCTAGATAGTATCTAATGAGCAATATTTTCAACATGTGGCCATTTGGATGATATATTTTTTTGCACAACTCAAATACATTATGTAGAAAGTTCCAATTGAATCAGAATCATGACAGTAATATTGCCTAAAAATGACAATACATAATTATAGCTGAACAGCCGTGGTGTAGTGGTTAGTGCATTGGACAACTAACACAAAGGTTCCTGGTTCGATTCCCTTCTGGGATGAAAATTTCAGGGACTTAATTTTCGGCTCTCCCTTGACACCATTTGCGAGTATGGTCTTGAGGAAACGACGATAGTCCGTCGGAAGGGAACGATACATGGCTGACCCGTGTTAAGAGAGAGCCATATCTCTTGCACGTTAAAGACACTCTTGTAGATTTCGAAAAAAGAGCAGGCTAATGCTGCTACAAGGCAGCACTCGCACCCGCAAAGTGGAAAGGGATTAATATAAGTTGAAAAACTTGTTTTCCAATCCACTATAAATAAATATGTTTAAACTAATTTTCTTTCAAGGCAATTTTGCTTCAATTGGGTATTGATTGCTGCTTTCTTATCAATTCAGATGTTGTTTGCCAAATGGAAAAATTGCCTATTTATGTAAAGACCATATGAGCAAAGTTGGAGCCACAAAAATACGACATGGGACAAGACAAGTACGACATGTACTTACAGACCAAGATAAACACTTTAAGGAGGCATTATCAGAAAATCCAGTGATCCTGCAGTTAAAACAAGAAGGGATAACAATGAAAGACCATGTAGTAAAGAAAATAGAACCAAAAACTACAGACGATTCTAAAGGTTTGTATTCAATTTCTCTCATATTTTTTTCTTTATGAAAATTACAGTTGATTTTTTATCTCACTTGAAGGGTTAGTGTGAACTATTACCATTGTCTGTCATTACTCATCTGCCTTTCGTCATAGTCATAGTCAATTAATTTAAACAAAATTCTTATTCTCTGAAACAACCTTGCAAAATTTAAACCAAATTTGACAACAGTCATCATTTGGGTTTCAAATAATGTGTCTGATGATCCCAACTGCCAACTTACAAAGCTGAAATGGATAAAAAATAGAATGCACTTGTTTGTCTACTACAGTTTCAGTTAGAGGTTGAAGAGGATATTCTTGTAATTTTTCATGTTAAAAAAAAAGCCATTTAAGTCATTGGTTACCTATATTTTTCATTATTTTTTTCAAATAAGCTGTTCTTAAATTATTTTTTTTTTTCTATGTTGATATTACCTTGATTTCTCCTATTAGTATATAATATAGTTTATTCAAGAAAATGATAGTGAAATCCTATATTAAAAAAAAAAATGGACTTATACCCGCAAACCCCCTTAATCACTATAAAAGCAAACAAATATATCAACAATGAAAAACAAAATAGACTAAAGGTCAAAGCACGTAAGCAAAAATGAAAAACAAGAATGCAAAAAATGGCAAAATCTGTCTTTGAAAGAAGCATGCATTTGTGTTTTAAAAGTACTTTTACTCTGTTAAACTAATAGGAGTAAACAAGGTAATATCAAAATAAAAAAAGAACTAAATTACAGAAATCACTTTTACAATTTTTTAGTTTAAGTACAGCTTATTTAAAAAAAAAATATAAAAAATATAGGTCACCGATGAGTTCAAAAGTTATTTCAATTTTAATGCAAAAAATTGGCATGCTTTTACCAAAGGGAGATAATTTGGAGCTTTTCAATGATATAAACATTTTAAAAGTCATCTGGGGACAAAACGAATTGATTTTTTTGGTTGGTTTTTATACCATTTCATAAAGTAACAACTAAAAGTGTAACAAATAAAATTTGTGACGAAAAAAATCATGTTTTAATATTTACCAAAATTTTTGTACCCTCTAGCCTCCTTAAGCAGAAAAAATAGACATTGGATTCCAGAATATTGTGCTCATGAAATTTTTTTTTATGTATTTTCAGGAGAGAATGCAGAAGATCAAAATTTTCCCTCTGAGAATAAAGACAGCAGACTACTAAAGAGTCGAGAGTCCTCAGCCGAGAGTGAAACTTCACAGCAGTCTACCTCATCTAAACGCTCACAAAAATCTCAGAGACGCACAAGTCAAGCATGTTCGTTGCAGTGATAACAGACCTTGTTTATTACAGCAATAAAAATATATACTGCTATAACAGTTTACACACATTACAGTAATAACAGAACACTACATTTTATAAAACTCTTAAAGTCTATTTGTAACAAAACTGGTAGAACATGATCTTGGTAGCAATAGAAGCACATGTACATTATAGCAATAGAAAAACCTGTTTATTGTAGCAATAGGAGAACATGTTCATTGTAGCAATAGAAGAACATGTTCACTGTAGCAATTGATAGAAGAACATGTACATTATAATATTAGAACATGTACATTGTAGATGTTTTAAAATTATTTTTTGGGGGGGAAATCAGCCTGTACTGTCATGTGACGTAAGACCACAAAGCAAAACACTTTGATTAAAAGTTGTTAAAATTATAATAAGAAATTAACATCTGAATAGATTGCTGAAATTTTGAATGTATTGCTTTATTGACTCTGAATTACAACGAATCAGTATTACATGAAATTTTTCAGGTAATTAGGGCCCTATAGTGATCAGTCTGTCTGTCTGTCCGTCCGTAACACTTTAACTTTGTGTCCGCTCCATATCTAGAGAACCATTATGAGTTCATACTTTATACTTTACATGTTTATTAACCACCACCAGAGGGCGTGTCATGATGTATGTACAACTTCCTAGGTCAAAGGTCAAGGTAAAAAAACTGGTTTCAGTTGACAACCCTGTGTCCTGTGGTGAAGATCGTGTCCGCTCTATATCTTGAGAACCGTTATGATTTCAAAGTTTATACTTGACATCCATTTTAACCAACACCAGAGGGTGTGTCATAATGTATGTACAACTTCCTAGGTCAAAGGTCAAGGTCAAAAACTTTGGTTTCAGTTGACAACCCTGTGTCCTGTGGTGAAGATCGTGTCCGCTCCATATCTAGATAACCGTTATGATTTTATACTTAATACTTAACATGTTAATTAACCAACACCAGAGGGTGTGTCATGATGTATGTACAACTTCCTAGGTCAAAGGTCAAGGTCAAAAACTTTGGTTTCAGTTGACAACCCCGTGTCCTATGGTGAAGATCGTGTCCGCTCTATATCTTGAGAACCGTTATGATTTCAAATATTATACTTGACATCCATTTTAACCAACACCAGAGGGTGTGTCATGATGTATATACAACTTCCTAGGTCAAAGGTCTGTCTGTCTGTTGGTCTGTCCATCGCTAACAAATTTTATCCACACTATATTTTGAGAGGACAGCTGTTATTATTTCATACTTTATACCTGACAAACATTTTCAACTTAACATATATATTAACCAACACCAGAGAATGTTTCATAATGTATGCATCCTAGGTCAAAGGTCAGTCCGTCGGTCTGTCCATCCGTTCGTTGTTCTTAACAAATTGTGTCCGCTCTACCTCTCGAGAACCATTAATATTTCATACTTTATACTTGACCGTCTGTCTGTCGGTTTGTACATGACACCAGAGTGTGTGTGACACCAAAGTGTGTGTCAAAGGTCCGTCCGTCGGTCTGTCCATCATTTCCAACATTTAATTAGCATTCTTTTTTGGAGGGTCATAATATATTGAAGGCATAATTCTAAAAATATGTGACAAATAGCTAATGAGCATCACCTACATTATTATTACTGTTTGCAAGATCTCCTTACAGTGATCATTTCCAAGTTTTTGCTGATCTTCAATTGTAAACAAGCAATATTGTGTATAAGTTTTTTTACAAATTTTATTCCACAATTTTCATGATAGAAATAGTTTGCTTCTTTGTGTTATATTTTTCTTAAAGTAAAATCCATATTTTTCAAAAAGTTGAAGGCATAATTCTAAAAATATGTGACAAATATCAATTGGGCAGCACCTTTAAACATATTGTTCAAACATCAATCCATATATCCAGAAGTCACCTTAGAGTAGTCAACAATGAGTTCACATCATGCAGTCATATCACTATTATACTATGAAAGTAAGTTGAGAATATTTATCAGTTTTAACTTAAAATCTTAGAATAAAATCACACATGAGACTATGTAATAACTTCAAATAATGTTTCATATCATATTATCCATACAACTTATTTACCCCACGTTATTGACAGCGTGGCCCACAGAGATGGCTCCCATCTCAATGGTATCTAGTTTTTTTAAGTTGTAAGATTTGAATTAAGGTTTTTATGCTTAAAAGAATGAAATAAGTTGCAAGATTAGAATTTCATCTTTCTGTAGTTTTTTTTGTCATTTTTTAGATGACTTACTTGTTAGTATTAATGTTAAATTTAATAAGTTATGAGGGGCAGCACTGTCTCTCTAAAAATATATTTTCATTTAAGTTTTTTTTCTATTTGACCTGAAAAAATCTATGGCATAAAACATTTATCCACATAATTATTAGAAACTTTTATGAATAACAGCTTTATATACTTATAATGCCATCTATGCTTAAGTAAAGAAGTTATTGCATGCATTTATTATTGTATATCTAGAAGAATGAAAAAATGTGATTTATTATTGTGAATTCAGGAAAAACTGCATACTCATATATGTAACAGATATCAGAATGAAAGTTCTTATTCATTGCGATACTCGCATCAATTCAAACCTCGCTATAATTCTGAATTTACATTACTTTAATATTGAGTCATTAAATCATTTTATTACTAGTTATATAAGTTAATGCATTTAATTCTAAATTATTATATATAAATCAGAAATGTTATGTTATGTTGTACAGCTATACATGACAAGTATAGCTAATTTTGAAATGTATCATGCAATTAGAAACTAGGATTGTCAGGCAGTGTCAAATGTTGATTATACATAGATGTAATTATGAGGATGCCATAATTTCTTATTCATTTTATAGATTTGAGCAAACTATTCAAAGGTTTAAATTAAAAAAAAACATAAAAATCACAAAAGTCACATAACAGTACTTTTTGTGTCATTTTGTAGTTATAGATAAACTGACTCTAATGGTATATAAATTAACTTGTATGACCATTTTGTTGTACATACCAAAAGTTAAATACTCAAAACTTTCAAATGTACACAACACACTTGATTGTCTCCTGCAGTGAGAAACAAAGGGGACAATAAAGTGTTTAACAAAATATTATTTTTTATTGTCATAGGGTTGGTGCATTCAACATTCCTTTGAATCATCAAGGTCATACATTCTTTTTTCAATCATAATTATTATATTATTCATTTATTTAATATGCAATTTTCATGACTTGTTTTGATGATTGTTATAAAATAATTTACAATTGTTGACATTTAGTATAACGAGTTATATTTATTCCTTTTTATAACTATATTTATTGTTGATCTGTTAGTTTAGATTATTAACACTTCATTCCTGGTGTCTACTTTTCTTTCCTCTAAAGCAGGAGATCTCATTGTGACAAAAATATTTTATAAGGAGATATATTGTATTGCTTTTATACACCTTTTCATGGATACTATATAATTATACCCGTGCCAAAAAAATGGGGGTATACTGTTATACCTCTGTCTGTCCATCTGTCAGTCAGTCGTACTGTTGGTCCATCCATCTGTCAGTCGGTCCGTCTGTCCCAAGAAAATTTTGTCACATTTTACTCAGGAACTGTTTGACAAGGATTTCTGAAATTTGATTTCAGGGTTTATATAAGTCAGTTATACTGTGTGATGCGTTTTCAGATTCATCACTCAACAACTTCCTGTTTACTGAACACTTGTATCATTTTACACATGATAGCCAAGTTAAAAAATTTTGTCACATTTTTCTAAGGATTTCGGAAATTTGGTTTCAGGGTTTATACTATATGATGCGTTTTCAGATTCATCACTCAGCAATTCACAAAAAGTAAGAAAATATTTGAAGGTTGAAACTTAAGTTGGAAGAGTTGACACCTTGCATTGCTTACAATGTAATCTTTTAGTTTTGATATATTTATTGTTTACACATTTTTACCTGTGATATCCTTTTTTACATATTTATATTGATGAGAAGTTTCAATAATTTATATGTGTTTATAGTTTATTAGTTTCTATTGTTTTTTATATGAGGCCAATAATGTTTATATTGATGTGATTTTGACATTATCAAATGCAGTTATCTTCCCTTTTTCTGCATGAAAAAAAGCAGGTACATGTAGTACTTTTCCTACCTGGTCCAATGAGTTTACCCCCACTTTTGAAAAGGGGGCTTATGTTGCTCAAGCTTTAGTTTTATGTGTTATATCTTGTTAATTGTTGTTGTCTATCCATTGTTTTATTGGACCAGTATTTCATTCAATGTATCTGTTCCGGACCATATGAGTATTTGGACCATACGCGTATAGTCATGACCATATGGGTATATACTCATATGGTCCGACCATACGCGTATGGTCCAACCGTACGCGTATGGTCGGGGTAATTAACACTCTGTTATTACAGTTTACTTTTAACACTTCTAAACTCTTCATATGGTATGACCGTTCATTAAAAAGACGCTATCATAAAGGTAATTTTATTATTATATTATAATAAAAAGATTAGCTAAATAAATATAAGAAGTTTCACATAGTTAATTTTACTTACTTGTCAAAACTATAAATGCATTGTATACCGATGGTCATTACCGATTTGTTATTACGAGTGAATGGCAATATGTCGACTTAAAAAAATAAAGTCCAAAAATTTCTTAATGAACTGTTGTACACAAGAAGTCACTGGAAAGTAACATAGGTTATTTAAAAGTTGTCTTGTGAATATGGTGACATGATTGCAATCATGTTACAATATTTGAGATCTAGAGCTTCTTAAAAAAACAGTAGACATATCGGAATGGCCCAAAACCTCGGTATCACTGTACGCAGCTACAAAAAGACTAGCTTTTCACTCGCAAACAAAAGGTGTAAATGAAAAGGATCGTGTACAACCAAGACTTGCAAATGCAAAAAGCTATGATACCATTTGGAAGTAAATATCACCCCAAGCCTACATGCAATAATGTAATTAGCGATTAAAACTAACTATGGCATCAATATTTGATTTTTACGTAGTATTTGAATTATAAATCAAAGAGCAGAATGCTCTGAGGGATACGATTGCCATAGTTTTCATTGACACATGTATAGCAGTTCTGCCAAATTTTCATTAAACAAATGCATGAGATTTGGCCAAAATTGAAAAGATCAAAGAGGAAAAAAATAGATCCAAGAATACTGCCGCAAAATAATATGAACATGCGGGAGTCTCAAGCATTTTTGGCCAGTAACCCTGGTACAGCTGGATAGTATTAATCTCTAAACTAATTCAACTGCACATGCAAAATGTAACAATCTGAATAGTCACTCAACTTAAAGAATAGCCAATCCCCGTTACAAGTGTATGAGCCATGTACTTATTGTGTTTTATCGAATTATAGTATTCCTGTACCATTGTAAACTCGTACCACTAAAAAAAACTTGTACCAATGCAAACTCGTACCATTGCTAACTCGTACCAACTTATTTAAATGCATTCAAATGGTGTTAAATGATGAATATACATAATATACGTTACTTTCACCCAATACCTCTTAAGTTTGTAAAATGTATATAATTTGAAAGTACAATGACCATTTTGTAGCTAATGTTCCTTGTATATTGGATAGAAAATACTGTGGCAGATGTAGATAATTAAAGTATTAACAGTTTCACCCGAAGAAAATTTTTCATGAATAATTAAATCTTAGCAGTTAGTCAAAATGATTGCCAAAATTATTTTTACTGTCTATAAATAACAATGAAATGTAACTGATTCCTGTTAAGGGGGTCCGCATTTTCCCCGCAAAAAAAGCACATGGCTTTCAACAATTGTAAACATAGCATTCAATTTGTGATCACGGATTACAGCTTTAATTAACTTAAATTGGATATATATATATTCAACATGTTCAATTTTAATAAAGTACAGTTAAAGCAATGTTTTAACTTTCCTCTGGATTAAGTTCTACAGTGGCGGATCCAGAACTTTTCCTAAGGGGGACCGGGGAGCCCGCTGACTGACCTAAGAGGGGGCTCGCTCCAGTCATGCTTCAATGATTCCCTTTATAATCAACCAATTTTTTTTCCACGAAAAAGGGGGGGGGCCTGGATCCGCCTATGTTCTAGTTTGAAAAATCAGTTAAAACATTAATGCTTTAACACATTCTTTATTTTTGTCTAAGTTTTCATTTAACTCCTGTGTAAAATTCAAGTAATTCAACTTTATTTCTATTAAGTTTACAAACAGAAACCCATAAAACATATTTTTTAATATATTTTTCTGAATGGTACGACTTCCCAGTAGTACAAGTTAACTTTTTTGGTTCCAATGCCGCGGTACGCATGGTACGAGTTAACTTGCTTCCGTATCTTATCAACCGTAATTCTAGGAGGAACCCTAAACTGGACCCCTGTTGTGTTCACTTATCGTTACACTGACCTTCGGTGCGAAGCTATATATAGAACGGCGGACCAGTTTAGGAGGAACCCCATTTCTTACTCTTTAGTTATTGAAGTTCCTTTGGGTCAGATGGCATGACTCCTTTTTGTACACACTCCTCTGTTTACATTGAGATCGTTCTTAATATAATACGACGTTTATCGGCATTAACGAGTTAATTCTTCTTGACCAATACTTCGAAAAGGGAGACAACTCGAAACGATAATATGGAAGATTCCATTTCTGCTGAAGGGGTGTTATAGGATTTTTACGATGAAACATTTATTTTAATTTAAATTATGCATATGATTTAAAATTGTGCAACAACAATAGCCCTCCATATGCAGACAGACATAGAAAGAATCCCATGAGTTTCAAATTAATCAATGAAGCGGGGAATCACTCAATCTGATACCCCTTGAAATCAGGAAAACTACACGCATGTGGGGTCTCACTAATTAGCGACAAAAATCGTCAAGAAGCGACAAGAAGAAAAAAAATTAGTGACAAAAAGCAACAAGAAGCTATTTAGCGACAAGAATACATTTTGTTATCACATACATCAAAATCTTTTTTTTAGGATTATATTGAAAGATGAAGAAATAAAAAAATTTCGAGGAAGAGATTGTGTACTTTTTATATGAAGAAATTAAACATGTGTAAGAGCAAAGGAAATGTAAACGCTATAAAATGAAAATAAAAACAAAGATTTGTCACCTTCCTTTTGAAGGATTTAATAAAAAAAAAACATGAAATATTGTTTCCTTCCTAACTGTACAATTAATTTTTCCTGATAGGACCAACATTAGCTGTGGCTTCACTCTAAGGTAATACACAATTCAGAGCATCAAATGAGATTAACTAGGTGCGTGTCCTTTGTTTAATTGCTACAATAACATCCATTAACACCTTCATCTATTACATGCACCAGAATATACAATTATTGTACCGAATAGTGAACACCTGACTGTTGAAAACTCAAGATTGTCATCAGTTTCCTTTAATCTTCAATCTATATGCATAAACATGATAAATATCGTTAAATGAGACAATACATTAAATAAAATGATGAAAAATATTCACGTTTTAGTTATGTTTTCCTCTTGTTTGATTTCAGTTCTTAATTTGTATTTCACAATTTGTGTATGTATTTTCTGGACAATTATGCACAAATAATGCATTTTGCAAGTTAATTATATATTGTACAAAAATAGTTTTAAAAACAAATAAAAATCAAAATATATTATTGTTCTAAAACACAAGTAAAAGTAATACCATAAAACAGCAGGGTAAAGGTAATACTTCCTGTGATACCTTATATAAAATATCATGTAAATAAATGTAGCAACTGAATTAGATTTACAAGTTTAATTTTTTTCCCTATCAAAATTAATTTTCCTGTCGTTGAAATTGTTTTCTTTTGCATATCTTTTTAATATTTATTTCGAATAAGTATAAATATAAATAAAAAAATGTTTTCTTGTCGCTAAATAGTTTCTTGTTGCTAATATTATTCTTCTTGTCGCTTCTTGACGCTTTTTGTCTCTACAATTCTTTTTGTCTCTAATTAGTGAGACCACGCATGGGCATTAATACATAAACAAACCGCGACTTGCGATTTGGAACAAGAACGTTTATTAAATGATATGATGAATGGTTCTCCATTTCTTTATGAGAGTACAGTATCAAATATCAGTTTCATAACGGTAAAATATAGAAATACTCCACTTCAGTTCTTGTGACAGAAATAGAATTATCGATCGGCTTTCAGAGAACTCTCGCAAGTTATCAAAATTTGGGAATTCCCTCTGACGTGTTTCTAAATTTATAAAAACACTAAATATAAATACTGTTTAATTCTGATTTTCCGTATTGTTAAAAACACGCATATAAGTCAAGGAAAATATCACACATGAAGATTATGAGTAAAACATTACAGGAAAGTTGTTTATGTTCAATTGTTTTGCTTGTTTTTACCTTTTAAAGCAAGACAATCATAAGAATCTGAGATGTTGCTGAATGTTTAGAATAAAACGAATGACGTGAGGGAGTGTATCATAGGGTCAATGGTAAAAGTCTACAGATTGCTTGACAGCAATCGTATCCCAAAAATAATACATTGTCATGTTATCATCATTGTTTTTTTAGATAAAGTTTATGTATTATTGAAACTTTTATAACTTGATGTAATTTAAAAAAAAATATACTTATATGGTCCAAATACTCATATGGTCCGGCCCGTTAATAACCAAACAAGTATCATACTCATATGGTCCGACCATACGCGTACGGTCGGACCATACGCGTATGGTCGGACCATATGAGTATACGCATATGGTCATGACCATACGCGTATGGTCCAAATACTCATATGGTCCGGAACATATCCACTGTTTCTCCAAAACTTTAAACCTTAAAAGAAAGTTTAATTTCTTCAAAAATTATTGTAAACTGATAGCTTCTAATGTTATTTTATATAATACTATTTATCTATTTTTGTGTGACTTAAATATGACTACATAGTCTGTTCAGCTGATACAATGAACATAATTATGACTGTTTTGACTGTTTTCCTTTATGTGTTAAGAAAATAGATATTTTTTTATAGATTTTATCACTTCATTGAGTGCGCTACAATTATTTTTCCACTTCAGACAGTTAAATTTTCAAATTTTTAAACTTGAAGCTTGCTAAGCCTATTTAATATTTGAATTTTGAATGTTAAGAATGAAAAAATAATGTATTGCACAAGATTTGGTGGTGGAATCTGCTTTTTTAATAATTTATAGACAATATATATATATGCATACAAACATAATCCTTCTTTACCAATGATCTACAAAAAGATATGTTTTTTGTATGTGATGTCATCAGGCATAGTCCCTTTTCCATGACATCCATAAGAAATTCTAAGAAAAGTAAAAAAAAAAAAAATGGCATCATATTTCAAGTTTGACCAATAAAAAACTCAAATGAAAAACCAAAGCTAATCTGAAAAATTAACAGATTAGGAAAAGGATAAATTGGCTAACAATTAGAGAATCTCTTATAACACTAATGTCTTTCTAACATTATTTCTTTTGCTTTTGTTTTGTAATAATATACATTTTTGTACTACAAGTAGTAAAATAAATGTAAAAGTGAACTGTGTTCTAATTTGTGTGATGGTTCATACCATTTGAACTTTGGTATTGTATTTTGACCTTTCTGGATACACCTTATCACTATTTGTCTGCCATTACTGGACATCACACTGACACATGTTCCCGTAAAATTTTGATGCCACAATGGAAAAGTGATTGTTGTATTATGTCAAAAGTTCAAGCGGGACAGATTCTCGGGTCAGCTGGGAATAGCTTTAAGGTGTATTGTGGCTTTGGTTAATTTGTACATGAAAATACTTTCTTCTTTTGCACAAAAATAAATCATTTAATTTCAAAAGTAACAAATCAAATCAATTTTATCGATTTTAACCATATGAAATCAGCTGATGGCAGGACTTCTGTTCATATTTACGGTTATATAAAAATAAGATGTTGTATGAATGCCATTGAGACTATACACCATTTCATGAAATGGCTTACTTAACTTCATCCAGGGAAAACATCATAGGAATTTGTTATAATAAAGTTAAGTTTTGCCTACTTGCCTCTTAAGATTCTTGTTGGTTTTCATGTTAAGTCATCAAAGTGTGATAAGATAAATAAACTAGAGGCTCTAAAGAGCCTGTGTCGCTCACCTTGGTCTTGTGCATATTAAACAATGGACACGGATAAATTCATGACATAATTGTGTTTTGGTGATAGTGATGTGTTTGTAGATCTTACTTTACTGAACATTCTTGTTGCTACAATTATCTCTATCTATAATGAACTTGGCCCAGTAATTACAGTGGAAAATATTTTCTAAAAATTTACAAAAATTCATGAAAAATGTTAAAAATTAACTATAAAGGGCAATAACTCCTTATGGGGTCAATTGACTATTTTGGTCATGTATTTTGCTGAACGTTATTGCTGTATACAGTTTATCTCTATCTATAATAATATTCAAGATAATAACAAAAAACGGCAAAAAATTCCTTAAAATTACCAATTCAGGACAGTAACCTAACAACGGGTTGTCCGATCCATGTGAAAACATCAGGGCAGATAGATCTTGACCTGATAAACAATTAAACCCTGTCAGATTTTCTCTTAATGCTTCGGTTTTGAGTTATAAGCCAAAAACTGCATTTTACCCCAATGTTCTATTATTAGCCGTGGCAGCCATTTTAATTGATTGGCAAGGTCACGCCACACATTTTTTAAATAAGTTACCCCAATGATGATTGTGGCCAAGTATAGTTTAATTTGGCCCAGTAGTTTCAGAGAAGAAGATTTTTGTAAAAAATTACTAAGATTTACGAAAAAATGGTTAAAAATTGACTATAAAGGGCAATAACTCCTAAAGCGGTCAATTGACCATTTCGGTAATGTTGACTTATTTGTAAATCTTACTTTACTGAACATTATTGCTGTTTACAGTTTATCTTTATCTATAATAATATTCAAGATAATAATAAAAAACGGCAAAATTTCCTTAAAATTACCAATTCAGGACAGTAACCTAACAACGGTTGTCCGATCCATGTGAAAACATCAGGGCAGATAGATCTTGACCTGATAAACAATTAAACCCTGTCAGATTTTCTCTTAATGCTTTGGTTTTTGAGTTATAAGCCAAAAACTGCATTTTACCCCTATGTTCTATTATTAGCCGTGGCAGCCATTTTGTTTGATTGGCAAGGTCACGCCACACATTTTTTAAACAAGTTACCCCAATGATGATTGTGGCCAAGTTTAGTTTAATTTGGCCCAGTAGTTTCAGAGAAGAAGATTTTTGTAAAAGATTACTAAGATTTACGAAAAAATGGTTAAAAATTGACTATAAAGGGCAATAACTCCTTCAGGGGTCAACTGACCATTTTGGTCATGCTGACTTATTTGTAAATCTTACTTTGCTGAACATTATTGCTGTTTACAGTTTATCTCTATCTATAATAATATTCAAGATAATAGCCAACCAGATGCTCTGCAGGGCGTAGCTTTATACGACCGCAGAGGTTGAACCCTGAACGGTTGGGGCAAGTATGGACACAACATTCAAGCTGGATTCAGCTCTAAATTTGGATTGTGATTAAATAGTTGACACAGCATAGGTTTCTGACACAGAATGAATGTGTTCTAATGAACTTAAAATTTTTGTTTTCTCTTAGAGCAATTCACTATGCTGTTGAATATTAATCCTCTCAAAAAAATGTTTGAAGAAATTTTCTTTTTTATTTATGAAATTTCAAATGAGAAAAATTGAACCCAATTTTTTTAATCACATCCCCCTTTCCCTTATTCCAAAACTAATCTCAATTAAAATTTCTAATGGAGTTTGCAACAATAACTACTCATTTAAATACATCATAAAATATTAAGATGTAAAAAAAACTGCTTGTTATCACTGAATGGTAAAGATTATTTTAATTTATCAGTTGGTAGTAAAAAGTGAATATACATTGTATATTGTATATAACAAAGATTTAAGTTGATTCTGGACAAAGAAAGATAACTCCAATTAAAAAAAAATCTTGCTATTGCACAATATTTTGCAATTAGATATTTCTTGCTTACTATTCTGGACAAAGAAAGATAACTCTAATTAAAAAAAAATTTGCTATTTCACAATATTGTGCAATTAGATATCTCTTGCCATTGCGCAATACTGTGCAATTGAAAAGACTTGCTATTGCACAATACTTAATATAATAATTTTAGATCCTGATTTGGACCAACTTGAAAACTGGGCCCATAATAAAAAATCTAAGTACATTTTTGGATTCAGCATATCAAAGAACCCCAAGATTTCAATTTTTGTTAAAATCAGACTAAGTTTAATTTTGGACCCTTTGGACTTTAGTGTAGACCAATTTGAAAACAGGACCAAAAATGAAGAATCTACATACACAGTTAGATTTGGTATATCAAAGAACCCCATTTATTCAATTTTTGATGAAATCAAACAAAGTTTAATTTTGGACCCCGATTTGGACCAACTTGAAAACTGGGCCAATAATCAAGAATCTAAGTACATTTTTAGATTCAGCATATCAAAGAACCTAACTGATTCATTTTTTGTCAAAATCAAACTAAGTTTAATTTTGGACCCTTTGGACCTTAATGTAGACCAATTTGAAAACAGGACCAAAAGTTAAGAATCTACATACACAGTCATGACAGTTAGATTCGGCATATCAAAGAACCCCAATTATTCAATTTGGATGAAATCAAACAAAGTTTAATTTTGGACCCTTTGGGCCCCTTATTCTGTTGGGACCAAAACTCCCAAAATCAATACCAACCTTCCTTTTATGGTCATACACCTTGTGTTTAAATTTCATAGATTTCTATTTACTTATACTAACGTTATGGTGCGAAAACCAAGAAAAATGCTTATTTGGGTCCCTTTTTGGCCCCTAATTCCTAAACTGTTGGGACCTTAACTCCCAAAATCAATACCAACCTTCCTTTTGTAGTCATTAACATTGTGTTTAAATTTCATTGATTTCTATTTACTTAAACTAAAGTTATTGTGCGAAAACCAAGAATAATGCTTATTTGGGCCCTTTTTTGGCCCCTAATTCCTAAACTGTTGAAATCAAAACTCCCAAAATCAATCCCGACCGTACTTTTGTGGTCATAAACCTTGTGTCAAAATTCCATAGATTTCTATTAACTTAAACTATAGTTATAGTGCGAAAACCAAGAAAATGCTTATTTGGGCCCTTTTTGGCCCCTAATTCCTAAAATGTTGGGACCAAAACTCCCAAAATCAATACCAACCTTCCTTTTGTGGTCATAAACCTTGTGTTAAAATTTCATAGATTTCCATTCACTTTTACTAAAGTTAGAGTGCGAAAACTAAAAGTATTCGGACGACGAGGACGACGATGACGCAGACGACAATGACGACGACGACACCGGCGCAGACGACGACGCCAACGTGATAGCAATATACGACGAAAATTTTTTCAAATTTTGCGGTCGTATAAAAACAGCAAAATTTCCTTAAAATTACCAATTCAGGGGCAGCAACCCAACAACAGGTTGTCCGATTCATCTAAAAATTTCAGGACAGATAGATCTTGACCTGATAAACACTTTTACCGCATGTCAGATTTGCTCTTAATGCTTTGGTTTTGAGTTATAAGCCAAAAACTGCATTTTAACCCCTATGTTCTATTTTTAGCCATGGCAGCCATCTTGGTTGGTTGGCCGGGTCACGCCACATGTTTTTTAAACTAGATATCCCAAAGATGATTGTGGCCAAGTTTGGATTAATTTGGCCCAGTAGTTTCAGAGGAGAAGATTTTTGTAAAAGATTACTAAGATTTACGAAAAATTGTTAAAAATTGACTATAAAGGTCAATAACTCCTAAAGAGGTCAACTGACCATTTTGGTCATGTTGACTTATTTGTAAATCTTACTTTGCTGAACATTATTGCAGTTTACAGTTTATCTCTATCTATAATAATATTCAAGATAATAGCCAAAAACAGCAAAAATTTCCTAAAATTACCAGTTCAGGGGCAGCAACCCAATAACGGGTTGTCGGATTCATCTGAAAGTTTGAGGGCAGATAGATCTTTACCTGATAAACAATTTTACCCCCATGTCAGAATTGCTCTAAATGCTTTGGTTTTTGAGTTATAAGCCAAAAACTGCATTTTACCCCTATGTTCTATTTTTAGCCATGGCGGCCATCTTGGTTGGTTGGCCGGGTCATGCCACACATTTTTTTTGCTTACCTGGCCCGAAGGGCCAAGTGAGCTTTTCCCATCACTTTGCGTCCGTCGTCCGTCGTAGTCCGTCGTCGTCTGTTGTCCGTCGTCGTTAACTTTTACAAAAATCTTCTCCTCTGAAACTGCTGGGCCAAATTAAACCAAACTTGGCCACAATCATCATTGGGGTATCTAGTTTAAAAAAATGTGTGGCGTGACCCCGCCTGATTCGTCTGAAAATTTCAGGGCTGATAGATCTTAACCTAATGAACATTTTTACCCCATGTCAGATTTGCTCTAAATGCTTTCGTTTTTGAGATATAAGCCAAAAACTGCATTTGACCCCTATGTTCTATTTAAAGTAAGGGCGGCCATGTTTTTTGACGGATCAAAAATCGAAGCACACACTTTGTGCAGGATAATCTAAGGAACTATCATGCTAAGTTTCATCCAAATCCATTCAGTAGTTTCAGAGGAGAAGATTTTTTAAAGTTAGCAAATATGATGAACAAATTGTGAAAAATTGTCATTAAAGGACATTTACCCCTCAAGGGGTCAATTGACAATTTTGGTCATATTAACCTATTTGTAGATCTTACTTTGCTGATCATTTTTGCTGTTTACAGTTTATCTTCATCTATAATAATATTCAAGATAATGACCAAAAACTGCAAAATTTCCTTAAAATTACCAATTAAGTGGCAGCAACCCAACAATGGTTTGTTTGATTCATCTGAAAATTTCTGGGCTGATAGATCTTGACCTAATGAACATTTTTACCCCTGTCAGATTTGCTCTAAATGCTTCCGTTTTTGAGATATAAGCCAAAAACTGCATTTGACCCCTATGTTCTATTTTAAGTAACGGCGGCCATATTTTTTGACGGATCAAAAATCGAAGCACACACTTTGTGCAGGATAATCTAAGGAACAATCATTTTAAGTTTCAATCAAATCCATTCAGTAGTTTCAGAGGAGAAGATGTTTGAAAAATTGTTAACGACGACAGACGACGACGACATCGACGACGACGATGACGGACGCCAAGTGATGAGAAAAGCTCACATGGCCTTTTAGGCCAGGTGAGCTAAAAAGGGCTTTTATCATTATTGGTGTATTTAGTTTGAAAATGGGTACAATTACCCTGCCCGCTAACTATGATGGCCAAAATGGCTAAAAATAGAACAAAGGGATAAAATGCAAGTTTTGTCTATTATTTTGAAAATGTTATAAATAGAGAAATTTTTACAAGGCAAAAATTGTTCGGATTGTTGAGGTCCATAAATTGCTCATTGGTGTAGAAACTATCAGGCAACTTCTCACAGGAGTGATTGCCCTTAGACGACAAATTTTACATTTTTTTTTTGTTGCCTATGATCTTGAAAACTAATTTTATTATTATTTTTTAGTGATGTTGTACTGTTTAAGACTTAGTATAAAGTACACAGTATACATAAACATATATTAACATAACTTTATTCATTAACATACTCATAAATATATAAATACATTTAAAATACATTATAAACACGGCAGAAGAAGTTATCATGAAACCATCTAAGAACAATTGTTCAAACTGCCAGATCTGAGTTTAAATACTCTGCAAATTATAAATTTTTTTCACACCATTTGCACCCATCATCTGCATTTATGAGTGCATAGATAATTTGTTATAATACATGTATCATGATTGAAATATATAGCACCTTCAACAACCTTGTTTAAAAGGCTATGTGCATATAATAAGTGCATCTCAACTACACAATAATTCTGTTAACACAGAGATATGTCTTGCCAATACAGGTATGTCATTTCAACAATAAAATGGACATGTTAAAATGGCAATACTTTAACATGTTTAACAATAAAATGGACATGTTAAAATGGCAATACTTTAACATGTTTAACAATAAAATGGACATGTTAAAATGGCAATACTTTAACATGTTAACTATGCAAAACATTCAAAGCCTGCTGCATACCAAATATCATTGACTCAGCCTAAAACAGACTGTGTCACACATTTTAACTTTTAAACTATTAAAGTAAAAGTCTCAAAGTCAATATACCTTGATTTAGGGGAAGGCCAATTAACCTCAATGTCGTTAAGACATGTGAATGTTAATACAACTGCATAGCAAATTTCATAGGCTGACCATTAGGCCTTCCCCTTAAACTTATCTAATGGAATCTTTAACAAATTTTAGATGCTGCTGCTGATGAAAACATTATGCCTCTTTGAGGCCAGACAAAAAACACTAGAATATCTTCCACAGTTACAGCTAGATTACTCAAAAGCGAGTTTACATTCACCATTAATCCAAACAACAGTGTCAGTTTTCTAGTAAAACTTTTTGAAGTTGTACAACTGGTAAACATTTTAGTTAAATGACTACCTTTAAGACTTAGTCAAGTAACTCTGGAATAACAAATTAGAAATTATTCATTTCAGCAATAATGTGAAATGTTGAAGAAAACAATCCAAGCCTCTAAGAACAAGTGTGCAATATGTAAAAAAAATTGTCTTAATTCTAAATTCTAATAGGTTATTAGTCCTGTAACCCTGTAACAACAGAGCCAAATATTTTCAAAACTAAAAGAGAGCTTTCATGAGTTAATCCATAACGTACATTGTGTTAAAATTACATGTGAATTTATAACAGCAAATTTGACTTATGGTACAAAGTATTGTATATGGACAGACAGATGGACTGGTTATGGTATACCATAATACACTTTCGACAGATGTATAAAAAGATATTCATATAAACAAATAAAACTACAACATAAAAATATCCATCATATATTGGTAATGTAAGCATAACTGGTGATAAAAAAAGATATTGACATAAACAACCAAAAGTACTAACATAAAATATCCAGCAATTACCGGTATGATTAAACAAAATATTGATATAAACATCTAAAACCGCTTACACAAAAAAGTCAAAATATTTCAATCAGCAGTATTATGTTATAAAAACAATAATTGGCAGTTTGTTGTTCACAATTAAAAATTAAATTTCAGCAGTATGCAGTTACCTATCAGACAATAGTTTCAAACAACAATATATTTTACTTTATAATAATTTAAAATGCATCAGCCAAAAACTACTGTCTTCTTAAATAATTTTATGGTGGATTGACAATTGTACATTTATAATACATGTATACAGCTTTGTTGTCAATATAAGATATATATTAAATATTTTAGATTTTTTTCTCTATAAGCCAAGTCAAAGAAATTCTAATTATTTAATTGTATTGAAAATATTTTTGAAGAAAAACATAAAATATTTCAAAATTCATTGATCTGGGATTTGTCATGGGACAGCTTTTCCTGATAAAATTTTCAAAATATACCAGCAAAAAATTACAATAACAATGATCATTAAAAGGCCATGTGAGCTATTGCTATCACTTGGTGTCCATTTGTCAGTCGTTTTAAACTATAAATACATTCTTTAAACTATTTGGTTTAAAATTCCCAGACATTATTTGAATGTTACTTATAGTAACTTGTTAAAAAATTGTATCCAGAAATTTTATTCATGAACAAAAATGGCCACTGTTACTAAAAATAGAACTCAATTATCTCGAAAAACTTATTATAATAGATAGGTGTAAGCTGCTAACAGTAAAAAAGATCAAATACATAATCTACATTTATACTTAAAGTGAATTAAGAAAAAGGGCAATTGTTAAAATTATATTTAGGAATAGAATGAAAACATTTCTTCTTATACAAAAGATTTAAAGACCATTATGAAATGGTGTATACTATAAAACTTAAATGTATTAGAAAGCAGAATAATCCAAACTTTCTAAAAATACAATGCATTTCTCTTAAATTAAAAAATAAACTAAACAATAACAAAAATAATCACTAGAACATCTATCTTGTAACTTGAATTACTGATTGAAAACATTTTAATAAAAACAAAAAAGTTATACCAAAAAAACTTTCAATTTTATTGATAATTCCATCATATATTATCAAAACTACAATTTCCATTTTTTTTTTATGAAGTTTATCATATCTGTTGACATTTTCACAACTATCATGGTTTATATATTTTTTAAACCATTTTGCATTCTGAAAGACTGATAAACATAAAGCTCAAAGATTAGTGTAAACTGTAAAAAGCTGCCATCAACTATAAAGCCATTGTCTGTCTATTCTAAAAGAGTTTAAAAAAAAACAGGACTTGATTAACTCCCTTGAAACAAAAGAACCCTCTATTTAAAACTTTAAACAATTATATATATGTTTTTTTCACCCCGCCCTAAAGAGGGGCGAAAGATACCAGAGGAACAGTCAAACTCATAAATCGAAAAATAACTCACAACACCATGGCTTAAAATGAAAAAGACAAACAGACAAATAATAGTACACAAAACACAACATAGAAAATTAAAGACTGAGCAACATGAACCCCACCAAAAACTGGGGGTGATCTCATTAAATGTCATATAAAAATATGAGTACAAAATGATATATATTCATGTATGATATATAAAATGCTATATCAATGATTTTTCATTATTGAATCAGTTCTTTTCATTTGCCTTTATTGGACCACAACTTGTAGATAATCTTCTTTGACGTAAACCTACAATGGAAAGGAAAAAAAAACATTGAGAAAAAGTTGTACACAATGTGATCCTTTTTCATCAATTCGTCTGGCTCTTATTCTAAATCTTTTATTATTATGAAAAAGACTGCAATAGGATTTACAAACAAAAAAACACAATAAATAACTGAACAACAACAACAAAAAACTTATAGAGGTCGCTTTTATATCAGAGCCAGTACTTATGAGTAGATTTTTTAAAGGTTTTCACTTTGGAGTAGATTTTCTACAGGCATTTCAATTAGTAGTTCTATACAGGCATTTCACTTAGGAGTAGATATAAAGAAATTTCACTTTGGAGAAGTTTTTATACAGGGATTCATAAAAAATGCAAGAAGAATATAGTGCAGTGCCCGAAATAAATTACACAATTTCAATTAAAAACCAGGTGCTCCACAGGGTGCAGCTTTATACGACCGCAGTGGTCGAACCCTGAACAGTTGGGGCAAATTTGGTCACAATATTCAAGCTTGATACTGTCTGAATTTGGATTGTGATCAAATTTTGACATAATGTAGGTTTTTGTCACAATATAAATGTGGTTAAAGATCTAACAAATCTATTGCACAATACTGTGCAATTGAAGATTTCTTCTTTAAACTTTTGAAAACAAGCAGTGTAAGGGAGGTAATCAAGTAATCAAACATATATATAACAGTATTCTTTAAATCTTAATTGCATTACCTCCCTTACACTGCTTTTTAATTGTCTAAATTGTCCTTTACCCAGAAAAACCCTTGTTTTTCCCCTTTTCTGGCCCTAATTGCAAAATGATTTGAGCCATAACTCCCATAACCATCCCTTTGTAGTATGGAAACTTGTGGTATAATTTCAGGGAGATTTATACACTTAAATACAAGTTATTGACTGAAAACTACAAAAATGCTTATTTGGGCCCCTTATTTGACCCCTCACTTATTGAAACCCCACTCCCACCTTGGACCAAGAACCTCAAAACGCAATTCCAGCCTTTCTTTTGTAGTAAGAAACCTTGTGGCATAATTTCAGAGAGATCCATTCACTTAAACCCAAGTTATTGCCTGTAATCCAGAAAAAATGATTCTTTTTGGCCCTTGTTTGCCCCTTATTCCTAAATGTTCAGGGATATTAACCCAAAACTAAATCAAACCCTCCCTTTGTTATATGGAACCTTGTGGTACAATGTCAGAGAGATCCATACAGTTATACATAAGTTATTGTCCAGAAACTACAAAAATGCTAGTTTTTGGTCCCTTTTTGCCCTTAATTCCTAGACTGATTGCCCCATAACCCTTAAAATAAATCTCAACCTTCTACTTTATGGTATGAACATTGTGGTATAATATCAGAGCAATTAAAATACTTATACACAACTCATTTTCCTGAAACTAGATAAATACTTGTTTTGGACCCTTTTCAGGCCCTAATTTCAACACAGTTGGGACCATAACCCCCAAAATAAATCCCAACCTTCCTTTTGTGGTTAAAAACTTTGTGTTAAAATCTTATTGATTTCTATGCACTTATACTAAAGTTATTATCCGGAAACCATCCGTCTTCAGACGACAACGCAGTGATACCAATATACAACCAAATTTTTTTTAATTTTTGCCGTCGTATAAAAATTAAGAAACATCCTCTTACAAACTATAAATTTGTAAACTGATGTAAATCCAAACAAAAACAAAACACTGTGACTGCTGCAGGTGGAATTATACTTCCATAATAAGACATGTTTTCTGTCAAATTTAGAAACCTTTTTGATATCTCTATTCCAGACATGTGTTTGTATGTCTAAAATTAAGATTCTAATATGATGTGCTTCATTTGCTTTGTGATCAAACCCATGCTCTAAATCCAGTAAAATTTGTTTGCACATGCATATATTGACTTCTTCAGAAAAATGAATTTTATCAAATTATCATGCACTTAATATATTTCCTTAACTTTAAAACACTTTCAAACTCTTAAATGGTGCAAATGACGTTATTAATTTATTCATTATGACTGTAATGTGTTGCATTCCGAAATTGACATATTTGACCTAGATACAACAACCGTTCATGCTGGCTGTTCAAACTCCTCCCTCTGAAAAATCACAGTGCCAGCCATTTGCTTCTTTACAAACAAACTAGAGGCTCTAAAGAGCCTGTGTCGCTCACCTTGGTCTATGTGACTATTAAACAAAGGAAGCAGATGGATTCATGACAAAATTGTATTTTGGTGATAGTGATGTGTTTGTACATCTTACTTTACTGAACATCCTTGCAGCTTACAATTATCTCTATCTATAATGAATTTGGCCCAGTAGTTTCAGTGGAAAATTTTAGTAAAAATTTACAATTTTATAAAAATTGTTGAAAATTGACTATAAAGGACAATAACTCCTTAGGGGGTCAATTGACCATTTCGGTCATGTTGACTTATTTGTAAATCTTACTTTGCTGAACATTATTGCTGTTTACAGTTTATCTCTATCTATAATAATATTCAAGACAATAACCAAAAACAGCAAAATTTCCTTAAAATTACCAATTCAGGGGCAGCAACCCAACAACGGGTTGTCCGATTCATTTGAAAATTTCGGGGCAGATAGATCTTGACCTGATAAACAATTCAACCCCTGTCAGATTTGCTCTAAACGCTTTGGTTTTTGAGTTATAAGCCAAAAACTGCATTTTACCCCTATGTTCTATTTTTAGCCATGGCGGCCATCTTGGTTGGATGGCCAGGTCATCGGACACATTTTTTAAACTAGATACCCCAAAGATGATTGTGGATAAGTTTGGATTAATTTGGCCCATCAGTTTCAGAGGAGAAGATTTTTGTAAAAGATTACTAAGATTTACGAAAAATGGTTAAAAATTGACTATAAAGGGCAATAACTCCTATATGGGTCAACTGACCATTTCGGTCATGTTGACTTATTTGTAAATCTTACTTTGCTGAACATTATTGCTGTTTACAGTTTATTTCTATCTATAATAATTTTCAAGATAATAACCAAAAACAGCAAAATTTCCTTAAAATTACCAATTCAGGGGCAGCAACCCAACAACGGGTTGTCCGATTTATCTGAAAATTTCAGGGCAGATAGATCTTGACCTGATAAACAATTTGACCCCCGTGTCAGATTTGCTCTAAAGGCTTTGGTTTTTGAGTTATAAGCCAAAAACTGCATTTTTCCCCAATGTTCTATTTTTAGCCATGGCGGCCATCTTGGTTGGATGGCCGGGTCATCAGACACATTTTTTAAACTAGATAACCAAAAGATGATTGTGGATAAGTTTGGATTAATTTGGCCCAGTAGTTTCAGAGGAGAAGATTTTTGTAAAAGATTACTAAGATTTACGAAAAATGGTTAAAAATTGACTATAAAGGGCAATAACTCCTATATTGGTCAACTGACCATTTCGGTCATGTTGACTTATTTGTAAATCTTACTTTGCTGAACATTATTGCTGTTTACAGTTTATTTCTATCTATAATAATTTTCAAGATAATAACCAAAAACAGCAAAATTTCCTTAAAATTACCAATTCAGGGGCAGCAACCCAACAACAGGTTGTCGGATTCATCTGAAAATTTTAGGGTAAATAGATCTTGACCTGATAAACAATTTTACCAACTGTCAGATTTGCTCTAAATGCTTTGGTTTTTAAGTTATAAGCCAAAAACTGCATTTTACCCCTATGTTCTATTTTAAGCCGTGGCGGCCATCTTGGTTGGTTGGCCGGGTCACCGGACACATTTTTTAAACTAGATACCCCAAAGATAATTGTGGCCAAGTTTGGATAAATTTTGCCTAGTAGTTTCAGAGGAGAAGATTTTTGTAAAAGATTACTAAGATTTACGAAAAATGGTTAAAAATTGACTATAAAGGGCAATAACTCCTATATGGGTCAACTGACCATTTCGGTCATGTTGACTTATTTGTAGATTTTACTTTGCTGAACATTATTGCTGTTTACAGTTTATCTCTATCTATAATAATATTCAAGATAATAACCATATAACGGCAAAATTTCCTTAAAATTGCCAATTCAGGGGCAGCAACCCAACAACCGGTTGTCCGATTCGTCTGAAAATTTCAGGGCAGATAGATCTTGACTTAATAAACAATTTAACCCCATGTAAGATTTGCTCTAAATGGTTCGGTTTCAGAGTTATAAGCCAAAAACTGCATTTTACCCCTATGTTCTATTTTTAGCCATGGCGGCCATCTTGGTTGGTTGGCCGGGTAACCGAACACATTTTTTAAACTAGATACCCCAATGATGATTGTGGCCAAGTTTGGTTAAATTTGGCCCAGTAGTTTCAGAGGAGAAGATTTTTGTAAAAGTTAACGACGCCAGACGACGACGGACGACGGACGACAGACGACGGACGACAGACGACGGACGACGGACGCCGGACGCCAAGTGATGAGAAAAGCTCACTTGGCCCTTCGGGCCAGGTGAGCTAAAAAGGGAGGTTTATGGAAGAGCCTACACAGACGCTTTTACACTTATACTTATCGGACATAGAAATTATACCTTAATTGTCCTATTCAGAATCGAAATTATTGATGCAAGCTATACTTTATTGTAGTTATAACATGGGTAGGCATTATATTTGTCGCTCAGGCAAAAATAATCATGAATGTAATGCCTACCCATTTTAAAACAACAATAAAGTATAGCTTGCATCAATTATTTCTTAAGTGTAATCTATTAATATTTATTCTAATACCTTGAGTATGTATTATCAAATATAAGTGAGTAAATTCCCAGTTGTTTGGCAGTTAGTTCTCCTTTAACATACTGTTTATGTGAGTCTACTTTACATGGTGGTATCAACACTTCACTGCTAGATCCAGTCATTGTTTGGTAATGTACACCAAATACAACATCCTAAAATAAAAAACCAGATGAGATTAACCAATAATCCTTTTCTTTCTATCATATATTATAATCTTTTAGTTTAAACATATTTATATATAGTGGATTGGGAAACAAGTTTTTCAACTTATATTAATCCCTTTCCACTTTGCAGGTGGGAGTGTTGCCTTGTAGCAGCATTCGCCTGCTCTTTGCTCTTTTTCGAAATCTACAAGGGTGTCTTTAACGTGCAAGAGATATGGCTCTCTCTTAACACGGGTCAGCCATTTATCGTCCCCTTCCGACGGACTATCATCGTTTCCTCAAGACCATACTCGCAAATGGTGTCAAGGGAGAGCCGAAAATTAAGTCCCTGAAATTTTCATCCCAGACGGGAATCGAACCAGGAACCTTTGTGATAGTAATCCGATGCACTAACCACTACACCACGGCTCTATTTAATCTTTTATTCCAAACTCAATATTTAAAATCATTAATTGTATAGAAGGAGAAACTTTGTATAATCACATGGATAAAAATTTATAATTGTATTCCGCCTTGCATAGATAGGCCTTGATTACTGTAAATTCTTAAAAAAAACTTGCTATTGCAATCAGGACATTTGTGAACATAATATTCGTAGACACATCAAATAGTAAATAGATATAAGAAGATGTGGTATGAGTGCCAATGGGACAATTCTCCGTCCAAGTCTCAATTTGTAAAAAGTAAACCATTATAAGTCAAAGTATGCCCCTTCTTACATGTACAAATGTAGCTTCATTCCAAATTTTAGAAATCCTTGGTTTGTAGTTCCTTAGAAAAAATTGGGATGAAAAATTCATACATGGCCATTATGTGTAAGAATATACATGTATAAGTATTTGGTAAAAAGAAAGTGGATGAGCAATAAATCTAAGAATGGCTTACAGTAAAGTGTGCTCATATAAAGCAGGATTTCAAATTTCAGAAATCTCTAATATTTGGGTCAAGAAAAAAGTAGACAAAAAAATTGTGTGATGCCTGCTGGAATGAAGTAAAACAAAACATTGTACCAGATTAACCCTATAAATTAAAGCTGGGATAGGATAAATAAAAAACTATGTCAGTAAAACTCAAAGAACACATCTCAGCACTCAATTAGGGACATAAATATTCATTAAATTGACAGACTTATGGTTCTTTGGATCAATAATCTTTAAAACACATAACAACTTTTAATCAGCATACTGGTAATTCTTTGTCCTGTATTATACAGTTTCAATCCCTACACATGTACTTAGAGGGGGGAACATGAATCCAATAGAACAGAAGAGGATCTAAATCCTGGTCCAAATTATCTCTAAATTTATTTATTCAATCTCTTAGTCTTCAGAAACTCATTGTTACTTACCTTTGGATGAGAGTTAAATTCCCAACAAAGAGTTGTGTTAAACCGATCTACTAGCACAGGTACAGCAAATGTTTTACCAGGCTTTATCCATATTTCATTCTGACTATTAACTTCTCCTTTCTCAAGGTCAGCTGTTGATATGGTCATACTTGAGGTCATACTTCAAAGTAAACAAAAATTCCATCAAACAAAACAAATGTATTATTAACCCAGGTAATTTTATTAAAACAGTGGCCTAAATAAAAATTGGATTAAAACGGTTTTATAAGAGTGTCTGAATAGTGGGTCTTTCATTTCTGTATTCTTTTTACTTCTTTACTTCATTTTTTTTATTCTCTTTGGGCTCATTTGTCTATGTATTTGTCCTTTATTCTCTACTCTGTAAAACCCATCCAGACCCATACTTATACTAGAAAATGGAAGTACCTCGAATCAATAATTCCTTGTAAGCAATCTTATCTCATCTCCTTATTTAATATTCTTACTTTGGATCAGTTGTAAGCAATCTAATCACATGTCATTATTCTATATTCTTACTTTGGATCAGTTGTAGGAAATCTGATCACATCTCATTAATTCTATATTCTTACTTTGGATCAGTTGTAAGAAGAGGACTGTTCTGAGGTTCTGTCAGAGATTTTGATACCTCTTCATCGGAAATCAAATGGAATTGGTCATCTTTTCTGAAATAAATTATATTACTTATTAACTAAATAATTGTGTATTATGTGTTTGTGTGTGTGTGTTTTATTGATTTTTTAAAAATTATCTACTGAATTCTTCAATTGGAATCATATAAAAATTACTTATTTTGCTTTTAAATATGAATTGTTATCATATAAAACATAATTTACTCATGCTATGGTTTAATACGAAATTCACCCAACATCCACAATATTGCCTGTTTAAGTTTCTGTTAACTTAAAGTTAATTCACGTCAATTTTTATCTATAAAGAATTTCATATTGCTTTTTCAACATCACGCCAGTACTAAACGGAGCCACTATAATTCCAAGAGCTCTGCTATAGGGATTTTATTGGTTGAGGGTTGATATGGAGTGTGATCTTGAAAATTCCATTTCATATACACCTATTATATACCTCAAGTATATGTTTTCACGTAACTTGACATATGCAGATTGAAGATTTGATACAGGATATGAAATGGTGGCTATCATCACAGTTGCTGATCCTGCTCCACATAAAAGTTTACTGCTTTAATGTTAAAAAGTCTCCAAGTCTTTGAGTTTTTTTTCTATATTTAGCACCCATACTTTATCTGCAGAAAGAAATGTTTAGGATAAAATTGTTACTTACTGTTTTTCTTTTATTTCATCTGTAATATTTCCATCCACCATTGATACAGTAATAGCAGATGCCACCTGACCTGGGATGGCAATAGAACCTGTGTCATCAGACTGACTGTCTGATGTCTGGGTAACATCTAAATAAGACAATGATATATAAATAGAATTATAGGTCTTTCTAATGTCTGTATTACTCGACTGAGCTCTTTTAAATAAAATTGCATACAGCTTTGTGACATCAAATACTTTTGACCTGGCCTTAACAACTTAGACAAGGACATATCACTGATGAATGAATGAACTCACATTGATAAATTTCACCCAAATTTATCACATTATCTCTCAGTTTACTGGTAAAACAAAGAAAACACTTGTTTCTATCATACAAAATATGCAAAAACAACTAAGATACATAGATTATCCAGTTGTCTGCATATTGGTATCATAAAATATTAGCTGCTCAACACAATATGAAACCTTTTTGAAATTATTCACTGTTCTCACTCAACAAAAACTCCCATCTGATACTTTTCAATATCAATTTGCAGACAACCAAATAATTGGTACTTATTAAACTTGATAGACACGGACAGAATGTAAAACATAATTTCTAACTCTATCGTTTTCAAACAAAATCAAATAAAAAAGGATAAAACTGCTGAAAAAACATATAAAGCCTATATTTAGGATAATTGAACAGAAGAAACATATTTTTGAGCATTTTTATTCAAAATTGATTGACTGTTTCCATGGTTGTCTCCTTACAGATTATTTATCTATTAATCTAAGGTCTGTAGGTATCCACTTCAGGAGACTGTATCTAAAGTAAACACGGCAGGGTTGATTTACCACATAAGGTCTGTTTAATAAATAATAATGTGACCAATAGGAACCCTTTGAGCCTCTTGTTTGTAGATTCACCTACCTGATGTGGCTGATGAATCACTTTCATTCATGACACCTCTCTTCTTATGTAATTTTGGTATCTCAACAGTGTCCTCAAAATCATTCTCACTGTTATTAGGTCTTAAAGTATCATCTTCTAGCTGCTTGGATTTTTCAAAACACATCCTACAGGCTCTAGATTTTTTACTAAAAAATATTTTAAAAAGACAGCATGAAATAAAACCTTGATATAAATTACAACTAAAATTATAACTGTAAAACTGGCATGCCAGCAAGGGCCTGCTTACAAAATTTCATGTAAGGTACAGAGACAAATAATTAATATAGATGCAAATGAATCAATTCATTTTAAATTTATTGTTATCTTTTTTTGTGTGTAAATTTTGATACTCAGAAATATGTAATTTGCCAGCCATTTATGTTGTAAGTGTGTGAGTGAGGGGGGCAACAAATATTTTTTAACGCAGGCAAACAATTCAGAATAGAAAATCATGATTATGTATCAATCTTGATAGAAATTCTAGCAAAAACACTTGCTTATCAAAATTTCATAGAATTGTATTACGTTTTAGGGAATTGCTTCTTTCACCATGCTAACACTTGGATTTGTAATATCTGAATGTTTAATTTTACAGTTGTTTGCATTTACAATTTTGTTTAACATGGAAATAAATGTTTTGAAACAAACAAAAGAAGTTTTTTTTCTAATATCTATTGGCTTTATTAATCTGGGATCCTGGTCAATATTATTGTTGTCTTTAGGACCATCAAGCAAATTGCATACAGCAACATCTTTTTTACATGAAAAGTTGTTCTGATTTAGACTTCTGCTGAAATTTGAAACAAAGAAATCAAACAAAATATTTCTTAGAACAAACACCACATTTGAGATCAAGTTTAATACAATAAGCTAATGAAGGATTTTGCATAGAATTAAAAAAAACTGTTGCTACATGCCACACCACTCTAAATATCATTAATTTATAACAATTAATCATTGTGTAATGTGTGTACAACACAAATAAGAAAGTTTGAAATTTTAACAGTGTTACATTCTGATTCATTTAGAAAGTGTGTAGGTAGTTTGTAAATTTATGTGGTTAAAAAATCTCATCTAAAAATTTATCTGAACAAAGATCAAAAAGCTTTATGTGCTTTTAATGTAATACTGACTGTATAGCAATTCATGATGTTTTGAAAAGAGAACTCATAATGAAATTTATGCAATTGCAAATTGCAAATATTAAAAGGCATTTAGATAAAATCAATTTTCTAAATGAAAAAGATTTAAATATATGATTCAATCTAACATCAACACCTCTCCTTATAACAATTAACACTTGAAGAACTAATAACTGTAAACAAAAAGAAAAGAAAAGATTATAGACAGGTTTCCCACTTCAAGCCAGGCATATGCTTTTCACACAGAATTTTACAAAACTGTTTGTGTATACAGTTTAGACTTTCCTTTGAATAGTACTTAGAAGTCCAGCGTCATACTTTTTGCATAAATATGCATCTAGAGTAAATTCTTACTATTCAAGTCAAAATTCAATATCAGGCAATAGTTCTCGAAAGACTAGAAAGCATATGCAAGCAGAAGCTTACCAAGATGCATGTTTATTAAACAAAGTACTTATTTCATTATTTTCAAAGTAATTTAAAAAAACAAATACCATAAATAATTTTTTTCTGCAAATTTTGTTCTCCAAAAGAAGATATAATTAATTTGAAAATTAAGAGATAAAGCACAGAAATTGGTATTACTTAAGCAACAATAATATTTTCTTTTATTGAAAAAAGGTCTTACCTCTGAAGCATTAGCCTTTGAATATATATTTTTCAAAAATTTATTATATTTCTAAAGAGATAGCTGTTTTTATTGTGCAAGTAATTAAAAAAATAATGTAATGTAGAATAAATAAATTTGTTGTAATATCTATCTGTATGGCCTATATATATAGCTATTATCTTCAGATAAGAAGATTTTTGTAAAAGTTAACATACACCACTTATAAAATATGGTTGATTTCATGAGCTACAGATGGGGTAGCAGATCCTGCTACGTATGGCACCTGTCATGTTGCCCATGACAAGCTCATTTTTATTTTTCCATTTTGGTGATTGGTTCTCTTTTGTTAACGTCATAATTAAGGGAGTTCGCTTCTCAGTTTCAAAGTAATCAACATTTCAAAACACTAGTTTATATTGATAGGGAATTAATTAAGGAATCCAAAGAGCAAAAAAACTATATAGGTCACTATGCTTGTTTTCGAGATATGAGCCATTGAAATTTTGGCGGGAAAATATTCTCTCTTGACTTTTCATAGCTTTATGATTGATAAGTTGAAGTTGTCAAAAACTGTTAAAAAGTAATTAAAATTTTATCAGACTTTTACAGATGGCTTATTACTATACTTGTAAAAGATTTTCATAAAGAAATATGGGGGTCACCGGGCAATTTTTTTCAAGGCATTCAAATGGATAAAACCAGAGGATTCCGAAAATCTGACAAAAAAAAAACAAAACAAAAAAACATGACAAGCCAGCTTCCTTAAGGAATAGGGGAAATTGGCAGTATTTGCAAGAGGTAAGAAGGAATTAAAAAAATTTGGAAAGACAAAGAACCATTTTAACTGGATAAGTAAGTATATCATGAAAGTAGCCTTGTTGTTGAATGATGCAAAAAAAATACCTGAGTTTAAATACATCATTTTCTAGTATCTAGTTCTATTAACGACATAAAAATATTAGGTTGGAAGAGAAATTGCATCTTATATAAAACATTTATAAGAAAAATAGTACGTAAACATTTTTAACCAACCAAAATTTATAATCTTTTGTTATCTTACCTGCTGTGTGCTGTCTGCATCCAGTTGTCAGAGCACTGGTGACAAAACACTCTTCCACAAATCCTACAGTGGTGCTAAAAAAACAATAATTAAACTTCAAATATTTGGATTCTTCAGTTTGAAATGAAACACTTTTTACTTTTGTAAAAGCGTGTTTTGACAACAAAATACTACATTATAGCAAAACCTGTAGATACCATCCCACAATTAAAGAAACTAACTCTAATAAAGATATAAACAAGAGGTAAAATTAATGTTTTAGGTATATGATTATAACTGTCAATAACACATTAAATTCTGGATATTAGGATTAAGTACTGTTAATTCAGAAATTAATGCATGTATTTATTATTGTGAATCTTTAACCTCTGATCTTTAATACCATATGTTCACCTCAAAATGAATATACCGATAGTTTGATTGGCGTCTCCTTTAATTCATAGGGGACAATAAAACAAAACAGCAGATTATAATATAGCTCCTTAAAAGTATAAATGATGATTTGAAAAAGATAGATGGAGTAATTGCCATTCCAATCATTGTAGAGACATTCTAATGATAATAATAATATAGTACATTATGCAAATTTTGTTTTATGTTGTAAAGTCTAAAATATACCTTTCTAATTGTAAAACTAAATTCTGTCCGACACTGCATACAGTGTGTTATATCTTTTTCATCCAACCATTTATCTTTTGCCTGTAATTTTTGCTCATATGATAACTGGTCTGTTTTTTGCCATAAGGAGTCCTTATCTCTGCAAAATATTAGGATATTATCAGATCACATAAATAAAGCTAAATGTCAGTAAACAATAAAATTTTCAAAAACTTACAAATTAAGCCTGTATACATATATATATAACATATATATATATATATATATGTATACAGCTTGATAGCTTGCTGTTCAGTGTGAGCCAAGGCTATGTGTTGAAGACCGTACTTTGACCTATATTGGTTTACTTTTATAGATTTTGACTGGGATGGAGAGATGTCTCATTGGCACTCATACCACATCTTCTTTTATCTATATAATCATGTAAAGCACTTACTTTATTACACAAAGGTAACAAAGTTGGAGTTGAAGTTCCTTTTTTATTTAAACATTGTAACTAACCATGAAATCATGTAACCACAGAAAATTTGTCTTTATTTAAACACTTCAATTCTAAATTTACACTTAAATTCTAAATTTACACTTAAATTTTAAATTCACATATTACCATAACATTCACCAAAATGAGTAACCCACAAATAATATTTAACCCATGAAATAGAGAATTAAGTTTACCTGGTTAGTTTGACAATTTTTTTCTTCAGCTGTTGGATATCAGATTTGAGCTCTCCCACTTCATTATCTTTACCTGTACACACTTTTTCTTTCTCTTCTTCTCCCTTTTTTAATTTTGTCTGTGTGATAAATATCAAATAATAAAATGTTTAACTTTTAAAATGAGTGTTTTAGTGAATCATTGTGTGTTTCTAGTAGACAGGTTTAATGCTATATTCACCTCCACCCCAATTTTTTACTCCATCATTTCTCAATGAAAATAGTTACAAGTAGATGCATAAATATTCGAGAAGTTCTAAAAAACAATTGTTAAAATATCTACTTCCTTTGGACTTTGGTGGATAGTTGTCTTCTCTGTATACCACATCTCATTTATCATCGTTAGTGTATCCTGATAGTAATTTTCTCTGAGAAAACATTGCATTAAATCTACTTAAATATAACCAAATACAAATCTGCATTGATTATTGGTTTGATGGTCCTCAATTCTTAAAATGAATATGTGGGAAAATACTTTAAATCAGAAATTTCTGTGTGCATTCATTGTTACAATTTTTTGACAAAAATTCAAGACCTATTACTGTGAAAGTACTATTATTCGTGGGGTACCAATTTTCGTGGATTTCGTGGTTGATGAAAACCACGAATTTAAGTATCCAACGAAATGCTTTTTTCACTCTTGATTCATTATGTAAATTCTAAAACCACGAATTCAAAAATCCACGAACCAGTAAATTTCTCACAAACCACGAAAATTGGTACCCACGAAAATAAGTACCATCACAGTATTACAATTCAAGAAAATCCTTCATACACATAATGATATGTACTTTAGCAATGTTTTGCATAATTTCAATATGCCTGTGCTGTTTCTCTGCATTTAAAATAATGATTGCTGTTTATATATCTTATCTGCATGTTCTATGTTTTAATTTTATGTATATGATATTTATATTTATTATACTTCACATTAAAATGCAATATTTTGATTGGCTAATACAAGGGTGTTAATTTACTCTATCACATGGCTGATCGGGTGACAATTTTTTTGAATGTTACCCTCTTGTCCAGACCAATCAAAAATCGATAATTTAAAGAACAATGAATTGAATTTACATCAAGTAATTAAATACAATGCTTAAGTTCTACTTTTTGCCTCAGATTTTATTATTTGACAGTCAAAATAAAAAAAAAAACATCTTGCATAACTTTTGTTGTTTTTCCTAATACCCGTAATGTTGTTATGTACGTGTCGTCATATGAAATACTTTAAAAATAAAATTAATCTGTAAAAGATATAAATAATGATAGGACATTCAGTATGATAAATTAAATAACACATAGCTGAGAGGGTGATAGAGCAGATAGGTACCCCTCGAAAAAGCATTGTCAACCTTGGCTACGCCGCAGTTGACAATGTTTTCTCAGGGTAACAATCTGCATTATCACCCAATCAGCTATGTTTTATTTATATATTGATAACAAGAGTGCATACACTGAAATGTCTCGCCTTCTTTACTTATCATTGATATTATGTTGATAGTTCTAAATATAAAGCTTTATTACAACTGTCACACAAACTTAACATTAACCAAGAAAACTAAACTTTGACCAATGAACCATGAAAATGAGGTCATGGTCAGATAAACCATGCCAGGCAGACATATGCAGCTAACAATTCTTCCATACAACAAATATAGTTGAGCTTTTGCTTATAGTTGAAGAAAAACAGAATCAAAATGAAAACTTTCGTATTCATAATAGTTTTTGTATCAACATTCTTTAATAAAAGGTGTACTGCAAAACTAAGTGTTCAACAACAACAAAAAATCATTTAAAAGCAAGAATTCCATTTTTCATTGGTTACCAGAAATTGTTATCCACATGGTGAATTAATTTCCCAGTATGCTTTATATAATCATTTGACTTTACTGTACCTGTAATGAGAGAACCATTGACTTTTGACTTTCTAACTCTTGTGAAACCTGCAAATGATATAAAAACCCTCTTTACTTAAATTATCAAGATGTATGCTTGTGATATGATAAATACAATGTTCTGATTGCGATAAGGTAAATGTAATCATTATTGTTTCTTGATTTATTTCAAATAATATGCTGGGCATAAAAAAAATAACACTTGAAAATTATACTTTTTAAAGTTAAATTTCAAATAAAAAATACAATGTCTGCATGTCTCAAATTATTTCTTGTAAATATCTTGAGTAAACATAAAAGTATTTAATTATTTCGTTGTGTAATTGAGAATAATTCATGAAAATGCCAAAATGAAAAAAATTAATGGATACTTGTATAGTCAATTTATGTGAAATTTACCTCCTGAAGCTTAGAAGTAAGGTCTTTTTTCTCTTCCTCTATTGAACTGATGTACAACCTTTGTTTTTCAAGCTAAAATCAGATATTTAAAATCACACATAAACACATATACAGAAAACAAATTAAAAAAGGTTTCAAAATACCAGGCTCACATATACAGATTTGTATTTGAAAAAAATAAACATAGCTTTAGTAATTTTTTATTTTAGTGAATTTCTACCTGGTTTATTAATTGTTTTGATATGATTGACACAATTTTATTTGTGATGCTAATCAGCCTCAGTCATCTATGTAAATGTGTTTGATATTGCTACCGTAATGGTTGTCATTTAGCACAAAGTTGAGAAAAACAGATAACTGAAAAAAGTGTACAGCATTACATGGGTCAATTTGAAATGTACTTTGTATTAAGTTTATATTTTTTGTTGAAATGCCTTGTTATGACATCCTTTTAAATTCATATTTCTTTTATTAAACTGAAAAAAGTGTACAGCATTACCTGGGTCAATTTGGAATGCACTTTGTATGAAGTTTACGTTTTTTGTTGAATTGCCTTGTTATTATTCCTTTTTAAATAGTCATATTGTTTTTTACTAAAGTTTGATCAGGCTTTAGAAGTCTCTTTACAGTCTTCTACCTATCCTGTCATAATAATTTTCCATCAAATTGCCTGCAATTAAGTCAAGACTATGGATGTACAACATTATTTGTTTTGATAAAGATTGTTTGAAGAGGTTAACACAAAAGTAGCCGAAATAAATGAACATTGATTTCAGGAACATTGCTTGAAGTTTAATGAGTTTTTTACAAGATCTGACCTCTTTGTTCAACCTTACCTCCTGTTCTCGCTGATTTTGTTTAAGTGATGCATTAGTTTTGATTTCTGACATCTCTTGTTCTAGAGCTGCTACCAATTCCTCTTGTTTTGATTGTTTCTCTTTCATACCTGAAATGCTGGAATCCTGATCAGAAAATGTCTGAAATAAAATAAATATCATAAGGTTAAGTGAATCCACAAAAATAAATGAATCCAGTCATGAAAGTTTTCTTTTCTAGAAATAACTCTGTGTATGATTCAAAGTATATAATCCAAATACCAAATATATATACTTACTTTGCTGACTTGTCATAACCAAATGTCTGCTACTCACATTATATTATGATCAATATCTATAAGACTTTATGATGAATGAAAAGAAATATGAGGTATACCACAAAAAGACAACAATGCTATGACAAAATAAACAGACACTTAGAGGTCAACTTACTGTATTCAACAATAGTTTAGTTTAAACATATTTATTCATAGTGGATTGGGAAACAAGTTATTGTAACTTATATTAATCCCTTTCCACTTTGTGGTGGCAAGTGCTGCCTTGTAGCGGCATTAGCCTGCTCTTTTTTGAAATCTACAAGGGTGTCTTTTACGTGCAAGAGATATGGCTTAATGTGGGTCAGCCATTTAACGTCCCCTTAAGACCATACTCGCAAATGGTGTCAAGAGAGAGCCGTAAATTCAGTCCCTGAAATTTACATCCCGACACGGGAATCCAACCAGGAACCTTTGTGTTAGTAGTCCAATGCACTAACCACTACACCATGGCTCTCTCAATGAACAATAGACAGGAGTATAATTTTCTAGCTGATTTGTGTGGTTTTTTTTTTTTAATAAACTCAAAATAAATGTAGTTTAGTTCAATTTCGTATCCAATTTATAGGAAGAAAAGGCTGATGTCCACATTATTATTTTCAAGTAAAAATCTCAATTTTCCTTTTAAGTGATGCATGTTCAAATAGTTTTAATAGAGTAGTTTATAACTGTTTATTGTAGAAAGGTTTTGATAATTAGACACCTTCATAATTTAAGATTCTATATTATGTCAGTTTTGCTTTAATTCTAGGAGACAAACTATGGTATTATTTTTTTATTTAAAAGGATAGCTAAAGATATCAGTACTTAAACTGCATTTTGATACTAATAAAATAACTTCACACTATCAAGTTTAATTGAAATTACCTGTAAAGATTGTTCAAACTTAATTTGTTCTGAACTCAGCTCGAACTGCAATGACGATAATTCCTGTTTCAAAACTTCTACTTCTTTTTCATGTTCAATCTTAAACCTTTCCATCTCAGATTCTGTACTCTGTTTTCCTTCTTCAAAGCTTAACCTTAATTCATTAAGCTCCTTCTCTACATTTTTCTTTGATTCCTGTGCTGTGAAAATCTCTTCAGTTTTCAAGGATATGTCCTTATTAAACTCAGCAATTTGTAATTCTAAATCATGCTTTTCATCATCCCCCTTCTGTTTTTCCTTTTGCAAACATCCAACTTTGTCATGAAGATTTCCGACCTGATCTTTCAAAGTATCTAATTCTTTTTCTAAGTCTAGTTTAAGGGATGTCATTTCTTTTATTTCATTTGTCAAATCGATTTTATCATTTGAAAGAATCTCATTTTTATCCTCAGAATGTTTAAGTTTTTGATCCAGTTCATCTTGTCTCAATATCAGGTCATTTTTCTCAGAATCCAATTTTTCTTTTTCTGTATAAGCGATATCTAGTTCAGCAGATGTATGAGTCAACTGTTGTTTTATCGACTCAATATCTTTTAAAGCATCTTCTAAATGCTTTTTTAAAGTATGACGTTCAATTTCAAGTTTATCTAACGCCTTTTGTCTTTGTTGTTGATGATTTGTATTTTCTTTGACACAATTACCTAATTGTTGCTCTAGGTCAAATTGTTTTTCTTTTAAATCTTTTAACTTCTCTTCTAAACTTGCATTCTCTTTTAAATATGTACTAAGTTTGTTAGATTCGGCTTGAAGAGCCAAGCTCTTTTCGTTAAGATCTTTTTCTACTGTAGTCAGTTTATTTGACAATTTTATATTTTCTGCTTCTTTTTCTTTAATTTTGATCCTATATTCTTCAGTTGTTTTATGACTATCTGCAACAGAGATGTTTAATTCAGAAATGTTTTGCTTCATATCTTTGATTGTTGTTTCATTTTCGTGAATTTGAGCTTGAAGTTTTGAGGAAAGATTACTTTCACTGTTGTTTTTTTGTTGTAATTCATCTTCTACTAAGACTGACTTTTGACGAAGCTCAACCAGTTCATTCTCTTTTTGTATCATTTTTTCCTGTAATGACCAATTTTCTGTTTCTAACTGCTTATTTTGTTCTTCTATTTTCTTGAGATCTTCTGCTACAGATTTACATTTCTTTTCTAAAGTATCACAGTTTTGAACAGTTTTGTCTAAGACACCTTTCTGATTTGAAAAGTCCCTCTGAAGTTCAGATCTTTCATGTTCAAGAGCTTCTTTGATTCCTTTTAATTCTATAATATTGTGCTCTGTCTGTGAGTTTTGTTCTTCCAAATTATTCACTTGTGCCTGCAGAGTCTCTTCAATGTCAGTGCATCTACTCTCTCTATCACATTTTTCTTTTTGTAGAGTATTGATTAAACTTTCAAAATCCTGTAGCTGCCTGTCTTTATTTTCAATCTCTTCTTTATAATGATCAGACTCAGTTTCAAGATTTTTTTCAAGTTTTTCCATTTTATCTTTTATACATGTACTATTAAGTGACTGTTCTATCATACTGTGTAGTAGATTGCCAACTTCACTATTCTTGAGAGATTCTGGAACCTGGAAAAAAAAGCAATTGCAAATTTTAAAAGAAATCCAATCTCATAGTTTTCAAAGAAACACAGCTTTTAAAGGTCAGGCTATGTTTCACAAATCAATGTACATTTATATTTAGGAGAATGTTTAAATGGGTTTCTTTTTTTTTAAAAAACCTTTAGGACTGATGAATTTTTTTAATAAGTCCCTTTGCACTAGATATCAGTAATGGTGAGTACTGTCACATCTGTGTCTAATGACATTACTTAAGATGTTTTTGTGCAATCTGATGAGTACAGCCATTTCCAGTTGATTATTACAGTTTGTAGTTTGCAGTTGGTTATTGTCTTTCTTATAACTATTTTTTATTGTTTTGTCATAAAGGAGTAGGTTCAGTAAGACCCCTTTTTGGCCCCAAAATATAGCAGTTTTAGAAAATTGTGAAAACGTAATCTTTAAGCTATATTTTGTAAAGTAAAATGCTTCTGCTACATAAATATGAGCTGTTTTTGACAATACATTGCTTAAATATCGCGTTCTAGCATGATTAAGTCATGCTAAATTACTGAAATCTTCAAAATTTTAGCATTTTGGTTAATTTTTAGACGGTTTCCATCTAAAATGAAAGTGGCCGCATTCGTGTTCATTCATAGTGTTGAAATGTAAGTTGTATTTGATGATAATACAAAACATATATAAAGGTTGAAGATGAACACGGATGCGGCCACTTTCACATTTGACAAAAACCATCTGAAAAGTGACGTTTTTTGGCATATTTGATAGATTTTTCATATTTAAACTTGAATCTGAGCGTTTTTAATGACTAAAACAGTTGAAATCTTTCACATAAACTAATCGAATCAAATTAAATAGACACTTAAGTGTTTAAAAAGTGTCCAAAAACTTTCGTTAGATGAACCTGAAATTTGAGGCCAAAATCGGCCCTTACCGGACCTACTCCTTTAAGGCGCATTTCTTTATTTGGTATATTGGCCCATTTATAATTTCATTCATATCTGAAACTTTTATTTTCACAAAAAAAATGATTTCTGAAATAAAAGAAGAATGTGTCGAAGGATACCAATGCCCCTAATCAATCTTTGCAATTTTAAATTTCAAAAGGGGCATAACCATAGAACGGTAGATGTCTCACTACCCAATTCACTTTTGTCTGCATGTTGCATTCCTAAGCTTTGTGTATTTGTTTCATAAAATTCAGATGAGGCAAATTAATTGAGAGTGAGGAAACAAAAATTGGAAAGATGGATGGATGAAAACACAAGGGTACTGGGGTAACACAAAGGGCGCATAGAAAATCTTATTTAGCATTACCTCAGTATCCTCTGATATATTCACACCAGACACCAGTATCTTCAGAAGAAGCCTCACTTCATCCATTTGTAATTCTAAATTTTTTACTAGCTCAACCTTTTCTTCAAATTTCCCTTTAACTTTTTGTGTATCTCCTTTTTCAGTTTCATAGAATTCTTTCAGAGAAGCTATTTCTCTATTCAAACTTTGACCTTGACTTTCTAGCGTCTGCTTTTGGATATCCATTTTTGATAAATTATTCTCCATTTCCTGAAGTTCTTTTTTGTTATTTTTCAAAATGTCTTCTAATGAAATTCGACTTTGTTCAGTCTCTTCCATATTTGATTGTAGTTTCCCACATTTATCATTCAACTCTTTGTTTTCATATTTCAATGTCATATTTTCTGCTTCTAAACTTTTCACTAGTTCATATGTTTCTTGAAGTTTATCAACAGAACTTCTCTGACTGTTTGCCTCATCATTTTTTTCCTGAAGTAAATTTTCAATCTTGTTCAATAGATCTTGATTTTTCTCTTCTTGTTTTGTTAGTTTTTCTCTCAACACTGACATTTCATCCTCCATAGCATCATTTTGATCTTTCACTGATACAGCATTCTGTTGCAATGAGTTAACCTGAATTACAAATAAATACGAAATTTAACAAAAATATTTCAAGTCTTCAATTCTGCACTGACAAGTATTTTTAAACTTATTCATACTAGTTAAACCAAAGAATTTCTCTGTACCGATAGATTATTTTACGAACTTTTGACATTGTAGTATACGTAAATTTATTTAACAGGCTTCCTAATCAGTGGAAGAACATTCTGGTACTCAGTCAAAAAAGGACAATCTATTGAAATGGTCTACAAATACAAATACATTGCATTGATTATTAATTTAGTAATAGTCAAATATATCAAACAAAAAGTATAACCTGCATATCCAAATATTATCTACAAATTTCAATTGTCAAGGAACATAACTTTAAAAAGTTATTAACCATATTTTGCTTTTATATAAATGATTTCCTATCAAGACAATGACATTAAGTTGTTAATTTCTGTGTCATTTGATCTCTTGCAGAGAGTTGTCTCATTGGAAAACATACCACATCTTTGTTTTGTAAAGTGTGCAATATCTGTTAAGGTCAGTAAAAGCATTAACTTTCTACAATTTGGATTTGGTTTTTTTCAACAATAAATGTGTGCACAGTTAACTGACCTCAAACTGCATTTTGATATTTTCACTTTCTTGTTTACTATGAGCCTCTCTTTGATTTTGTAACTGATGGTCGAGAGACGTTATCTGTTTATTGAGTTTGTCTACTTCTTCTGTCTTCTGTGTGTATTTCATTTCCCATTCTTTCTGTTTTGATTCTTGTTCTAAAACTAATCGATCATATCTAGAAAAAATATAAATTTCATAAATTAAACATATAAATTTAATGTTTGTTTTTTTTCTTTTTATTAAAAGAATCTTCAAAATCCTATCACAAATTATTAAGTACCTGGTATTAAAGAAAATTTTGACTGTTCAAACCGCTTCTACAAAGTAAGTTATGTTTCATAAGTTGTCTTTTTCTTGATGTCAAAAGTTTTATTTTTCTGTAGAATCTAGAAATTCACTATAATATTCTGATGGCTCACTGAACTGATAAAAAAAAGAGTCAGACTAAATTTGCCTTGTTAATTTAGGTAGTTAGCAAGAGTGATTCTTCTTGATGTTCAGTGTAACAGATAGATCATCAGTGCTTTCTTATTCGAAACTTTAATTACCATATATCATTTTAGCATGGACTATTTTGCAAAACATTCATCAAAATTATAACATTGAAGCGTTTAAAATATTGGAACACACAATTAACAAGTTATCTATATATCCAATTTTTGAATATTTTCAATGCCTTGCTGAAGTAAATTTTCCAATGAGAAGCCATAATTCATATTATATGTTTTTAGACAATTCTGAACTGATATCACTATCATCCCTTAACAGCAAAGATTTTATAAGTGCAGAGAAAACTTACATTTCATCAAAAGACAGAAATGGCCATAAAATTATTAAACATGTTTACCTGTTTCAATATAAAAATAAAAGAACATAATCCCAATGTCCACCTGCAACCTGGAGAGGATGACACAAAACATTAAAATACAGAATAAATATGGAATTTATTAAAAATTTCAAGCACAAGAAATTATGCAAATTTCATAATTAAAAACAATTCCAAGTTGAAATATTAGTCTGTTTATTATAAAAATCTGTCAAGTATTGTAACCGTGAAACAATAGATATAGGAAGTTTGAGTGCCAATGAGAGAACTCTCAATCCAAGTCATAATTTGTAAAAGTAAACCATTATAGGTCAAAGTACGGTCTTCAACACGGAGCCTTGGCTCACTATGAACAACAAGCTATGAAAGGCCCCAAAAGTGTAAAACCATTCAAACGGGAAAACCAACGGTCTAATCGATATAATAAAATTATCTGTAACAAAAGTGTAACATAACAAGTGAAACTGCGAGCTACTGCTCACTGATGATACCCCCGCCGCAAGTGGATAATATTAATAGTGTAAAAATATGCAAGTGTTCGGTAAACAGGAAGTTGTCGAGTGATGAATCTGAAAACGCATCACACGGTATAGCTGACTTATAAAAATCCTGAAACCAAATTTCAGAAATCCTTGTATTGTAGTTCCTGAGAAAAATGTGACGAAAATTTTTAACTTGGTTATCATGTGTAAAATCATACAAGTGTTCGGTAAACAGGAAGTAGTCGAGTGATGAATCTGAAAACGCATCACACGGTATAGCTGACTTATATAAATCCTGAAACCAAATTTCAGAAATCCTTGTATTGTAGTTCCTGAGAAAAATGTGACGAAAATTTTCAACTTGGCTATCATGTGTAAAATCATACAAGTGTTCGGTAAACAGGAAGTTGTCGAGTGATGAATCTGAAAACGCATCACACGGTATAGCTGACTTATATAAATCCTGAAACCAAATTTCAGAAATCCTTGTATTGTAGTTCCTGAGAAAAATGTGACGAAAATTTTCAACTTGGCTATCATGTGTAAAATCAGACAAGTGTTCGGTAAACAGGAAGTTGTCAAGTGATGAATCTGAAAACGCATCACACGGTATGGCTGACATATATAAATGTTGATACCAAATTACAGAAAGGGTGGATGTGTAGTTCCTGAGAAAAATGTGACGAAAGTTTCATGGGACGGACTGACTGACTGACTGACGGACGGACTGATGGACGGACTGATGGACGGACGGACTGACAGACAGAGGTAAAACAGTATACCCCCCCTTTTTTAAAGCGGGGGTATAATTAATATAACAACATAGAAAGACACACTATAAAGTATCAATATAAATGGCTCAACTCAATCAAGACATATTGACACTTGTGAACATACACTGAGCGAATAAATTTGACCTATGATACAATGTAAATACAAATCAATAAAATCAGGGGTTGATAAACTGGACAGACTTATTGACACATGGAAGGATTGCCAGTAGTACCATGTGCAACATGATATGCGAGGGACAAATAAGAATGTGGTATGATTGCCAATGATACAGCCCTCCAAAAGATATGACATCATTTTGCCAGAATATCAAATATAAATTTCAAAATAAGCACTCTAACAATGACAACCAAAATTTTTGTATTAATAGGACTAATGGCTCCTAAAGATTTTCCAGAATTTAACAAGAATGTGTCCAAAGTACACGGATGCCCCACTCGCACCATCATTTTCCATGTTTTTGAAATTGGGTAAATATCTAATTTGGCATTAAAATTAGAAAGATTATACTATAGGGAACATGTGTACTAAGTTTCAAGTTGATTGGACTTCAATTTCATCAAAAACTACCTTGACCAAAACTTTAACCTGAAGCGGGACGAACGAACGAACGGACGGACGAACGAATGAACGGAGCCACAGACTATCGTAGGTGGGGCATAAAAAGCATTGAACAGCGAATTGTGTCAAATTGACATTGATATTTACAACTATCCTTTTCTATCACATGACCTTCAACCTGGAGGAGGATGACACAAAATGATCCCTTCCTTTTGAATAAATGTGCAACAAATCACTGATAAAAAAGGAAATTCATCAAATAAGATAATGTTTTTAAATCAAGTTGTTTTATATTGGATGTTGTTGCCCCTACCACCTTTCCAGGATAAAATGTTTAAATGTAATTAAAGAAATTCATATACTATATGTTTCTGAATATACACCTCTGATTAAGTTCTTGATGTTCCTTTGTTATTTGTTGGTTTCTGTCTTTAACCTCATTCAGTTGCTGTTGTAAAACTTCTAATTCTTGTTTATGTGTCTCTGTGTTGTCTGTCACACATGAATGCATCCTCTCTGATATGTGTGATCCTGGACTCATGTGACTAGAATCATCCATGTCAACAGGTGTTGTAGATAAGTTAAATCTGTGCAGTGATGCATCCTGCTATATTAATAAAAGTAAAACATGAGCCATAAAATTATAACAATACAAAACTCAAAGGTAAATTCAAAAAGGGGAAGTAAAAAAAATCATGTTAGACTATCAACCAACCAAATGAATGGGGTAAAAAAACTGTCATATTCCTGACTTGGTACAGACATTTTCCAAAGAAAATGGTAGGCTTAACCAAATTTGATCTAAATAATCAAAGTAAATAATCTAGATTAAAAATCTTAAGATATTCTTACTTTTTATAGTGGAACAACTCCTTATAACAATATGTTATGTTAGTATGAAGTTTCAAAACTGCTTTGGTGTCTGTAACTATTCCTGCAAAAATTTGATTGTATGACTGCCACATATAACATTTACGTTTAGAAAAGCTCTTAATTTGATTTTCAGTTTAAATAAGTTTACCTGCCCAGGAATACTGATTAAACTACTCATACTTGATGTCCTTGATGGCATATTCCAAGTGTGATGTGACCCAAGACTCTTCCTAGAAAATAATAATAATAAATAAATGTCTTGTACTAAATCAATAGTTTATTCAACTTGCCTGCACATATATCACCCTGTTCAGTTGTTCTCCTTAATTCTCATATCACAATTTTTTTTTCAAACTTATATTTCAATTATTGACATAATATGAAATTTTTGGCATATTCACTGTACTCACCCATCAAAAAAGGTTCATATTACGACTCAGTGCAGACAAGTTACAGTATTAATAATCATTTAAAAATCTGGTATCTTGTAGTGTACCTTAATTATATAGCTTGTAGAGTTCGTGACCTTACATCTTATATTTCAAAAGTAGTCAGAAAATTCAAAATACTTTACTTTGCAAAAGATGGCCATGCATTGTCAAGGTCATATCCACTTGAAGCAAGGTCAAACTGCAGTCCACTTAAATCATATAAAGCACTGATTAGTACACTGTTCCTATCTTGGTGTAACCATATTGACTGGGGATAGAACCATTCACTGCAATGAAAAAAAATCATTATTACAGTTCATAAAGTAAATATGTTGGGATAATTATAATTTTTTTATACTAAATATCCTATTTACCCTTAAAATGACTGCCAAAATGTTTGTTCTAACCTGACTGATGGCTTCATTTGAAAAGATTCCAAAATTTAAACAAACAATGAACAGTAGACATAAATTGACAACAATAATTTCTGTCACATGACCTTGAAGCTTAATAGGGATGAACAATTCTTGTTTATTTGTCTCTACAACTACACATGGTATGAACAACTGATGCAATTCTGTCAATTATTGTTACTTTCTAAAATAAATTGCAAGATTTTTTTCAACCAACTATTGTGTTTGCCAGCAATACAGTCTGTAAAAAACTACTTAGTACATGTATGTCTCTTTCTGAAATGGGAGAAGTTCTAATATGCATGTCATATTCTTGGCAAAACAGTTGCTACAATAAATTTTCCTTTCTATTACAGTTACATTTATATATTAAGAGACTTATTTTGCACTTAATAAAGGTTGTGATTAAAGTGCAGTATTTAGTGTGGTAATATTTGATATATATATATATAAACCTTGTTGTTTTTCCATTGATGATGCAGGCCTGTAAACTATCTGCCATTCTATTGTGCACTAAACAAAACCTTAAGAATGCTCTTCCTTTGCCAAGAGATGTCTTGTACTGAAATTTAAAAAAAATAAAAAAGATGAAAAATAAGAAAGTGCAAGAGCCTTGAAGAGCCTTAAAGAGAAGGTGATAAAACAATTCCATTTAACAGTTTATTACCTACTGGGGAAATTAACATTAAAGGGATAATTCGCGATTTTTCACTTTTCATCTTATTATGTTCATAATACCATAAAAAACATATTCACCAAGTTTTATTTTGATATGAAATCTAATAAAGAAGAAAATTGGGAATTATTAATTTTATTTTTTGAAACTTCCTGACTTATGTGACGTAGTTTAAGTCTTTGATGCATGCCGGGAGTGAAAATATCTCATTTAAGTCTTGTTCGTTAACCATCTAATAACGCGATTTAAAGCGCATCGACGACTTTTGATGTAGCTATTAACCAACGAAAAATAAGTGATAGCCATGCAACTTTTAAAATAAGATCGTGTGGATTTTTTAAAACGAATTTTAATAATAAAAGTAAATCATACAATAGAACATTTTTATGATTTTTTTTCTAAAAATACTTTAAACAAACATACGAAACTGACATGATCGATAGTGTATTAAAAATACATGTTTGTATTCTGACCTTTTTGCTTCATTCCAGCAATCATTTTCACTTGCTTGTACGGTGGAAACAATAAAATGTGTATTGTTTTGTGACACCTAAAGAATGTGGAATGCGTAGTTTAACTCAAGGTAATTAAAAGATTAGCATTATGTAATTCTAATCTTTTGATCCTCATTCAGTGAAATCTAGGCGTCACGGTTCACTGGCATTTCAGGTGTGAACAACATTTCGTATCAATTGTAAACGGGAGTCAGACAAAGTTTCAGACACATGAATGTAAAAAAAAATAATTAAAATTAATTAACGGGAATAATAAGATCGCACAATAACTGGATAGCTGTTGTATATTTTTATATTTTGCATAAGATCACTTTTAATGAATTATGACTTTTGATTACTTTAGTAACGATAAAATACTGAATTATTTTAATTGAAGAAATTATAAATAAAAATAGCCTTCTAAACACGAGTTTATGAACTAAAAATTGTACTATTTCAAATTAGGAACGGTAGCCTTAAATATTTCAAACAGATCATTAACAATTGCAATTATATAATTTAGTCCATCCAAAGTGATCTTTAATTACCTATTGAGGAATTAAACTGCTCATCAAAATATTTTAAATCTCACAACACATGAATACTTCAGATATTTGAAAACAGATGTTTTAAAAAATTGACAGGAAATTAAAGGATCTAATTGGAATGAAATCAACAAATTACGAACAGATATGCTTTTCAAGTGTGAAAAACATCAACAAAATTTATACATAATCGGGAATGTCCTTCTTAAAATACTCTTTGTCTCACACCGTAACTATATATAATACTTTAGCTATTTGACCAACGATGTATTAAAAAAAATGAACGAATTAAATGTCATCTTTCCCTATTTTTTAATGTAATTATAAGTCTGTTTCAACTGGCAAGAGTACCACTAAAACGGACAAGCAGTTTATTCTTTAAATTGCTGTCATTGAATATCAAGAGAGAAAATAAATCCCGAAATTGATTTGAAACTTTGATACTCTATAGTTTTCCTGGAAAATATTCACATCCCTCAGTATTAGTGTACTTCCAGTTGCGTATATATTACATGCATGTCAGAACAATTGTGATGATGGCGAATTTCTTCCTTTTTTCGAGAACAATCTAATTGATATATAAATGTCCATAACTTCGATGAGCCAAATAAAGTTATATATCGACCTGTATTTAAATCTCTTCTTCTTCTTCTTTTGGTATACTACAGTCTATCGTCATTTGATGATTACATACTGTTGGCATACGTGGACTTGTCATTTTACAAAACTTTTACCCCAATTTACGCAAAATGTATGTTTCTTTCTTATGTTCTATGTATATATGTATATGTTTTAATTTGCGCTATAGGTCCGTAACTTATAATCCAGGCGTATATACGAATGGTCGACAAGTGCGTACATTTTTTTAAATCAATATTTCTGGCCTTCACCATTGACAACGAGTATCTATTACATTTTACCAAATTTACCCTTGGAAAAAATACGTATATAGATTTTTATTTCATCAAATCTGTTTGTTTTATTTTGGGTATTATTTATATTTTTATAAATAATTTTCTTTTCATCAGAAATGTTATTCATAAACAAGCGTATGAGTTTAGTAATATCACTTTCGGACACGTAACATAGAGATGTATATTATACACCTAATAGTTCAAAATGGTAAGTTATAAGTTATGGGCCGTGTACACTTATCAATACACTAAGAAGTGAAACGATGCATGAATTTGCAAACTCGACAGGAAATCGCTTGAATACCTGGACGTGTCACCTCACACCCCCTACAATATCTTTGGGAGTAATACCTTTAGCCATGCGGGTGATCAGTGGAGCGAAGATCCTAATTTATTTGAATAAAGTTTATTACATACTTTTTATATGAAAATTTTCGATAACATTTTATTTATTTTTGTTCGTCGTACCATTGAAATTTATGTTTAAAGTGACTTATAGACCCAAAGGGTCGGGTGTTCTAATTATTGTTTTTATATCTCACTGTATTATATAATATTTTGTGAAAAACACATGTCACTATAATAAATAATTTACTTACTTACTTACATAAAAGAATTATGAACTAATTAGATTTCCGAAAACAATTCAAGTTTCACGGAAGACTTATTTATGATTTGAAATTTTGACTTTTTCACTATCAAATTCCTATATTATCAGTCTAAAAATAACAGATCATGGTCATTCCGTATCAAGTTAGTTAACTAGTTAACTAGTCGGATAAAACAACCGTACGATTGACGAGATATCGACACGCAATTACGACTACATCGGGTTACTGTAGTTTTGGTCCTTAGACATATCGTGACTGCAAATCGGAGAAGGTGACAAAATGGCTGACCGCAGAGAATTGATACTCTAAATTTAAAATCGATGGTGATCTCTTATATAGCAGAATAAAACTTTAATATCTATGAATTTGAGCATTTTTATACAGAATAAACATAATATCAATTTTTGATTTTTTTGCGAAGTTTCCCTTTAAGAATTGATCTTTTTTAGAACTAAATTTTCTTTGCAAACAAACATTGTAATTCCTTCAAATATACAATAAATCTTTTAAATCATTATCATTTTATATAAGGATTTGTTAGGGAACTTTACATTTGTCACAGAGTTCAAATTTTCTGCATAAAGTTTCAGGCTTTCTATTTTTACCCAAATCTCTTCTTATTCATGTATGGTCATTTATTTATGGAAAGAAAGAGGATGTTGTCTCTGATGTGAGATGCAAATATCTTGAAAAAATATAGCAAAACATTTTTTTTACTTAAAATATAAACAGTTGACAGATTTTACAGAATGAAAACCATGAATCAATATCCCCAATGATATTTTGAAATGTAATCAAGTGTTTAATTAGGGGAAATGTCCTGACCTCTGATACACTCTTGACAAATCTTATTCCATCACTAATGCCTTTTGTTTTTCCTAGACAGTTACAAAAATAATCCCAGTAATCTTTTTTTCTTCCGAGTAAGTTCTTCTTTTCTGAAAAATATCAAACAAACTCAGAAATGATATGTTTGATCAAATGTAAAAACAGGTACTTACCTTACAGAAAGAATTAAAGTTGCATCCTGGTACACTTGTGCAGTTTGTATATATATGGGGGTGCCTTAATAAGGAATACATGTAACAGTAAAAAATCTTGCCAAATGACGTTAACAGTAATTTTTGGTGTATGACAATAAAATTACTGTTGTCAAGACGATTAAAAAATCAACTGATTTCAATGAATCATGTTATTTTTTTTTCAAAAATAAAACAGTATAGATAATTATTTTAGACCTCTGATGAATCTTGAAAGAGAATTTTGATGAATGAAGGTAAAATTTTAACCAGTTAGACGCTAACAGTAGCTAAATTTACTGTTTAACGCCTTACCGTAAAGGGCATTCATACCTTCATAAATAACCCAGACAAAAAAAATACACCATTATTTCTTATAACATTATATTTTCTTAGACCAATCAATCTATTCAACAATAGAAGGAACAGATAATCAACTTCAAGTTGTATTGAAACTACAGAAATTACAAAATAAAGATTCAATAGTGAAAGGCTCTAGAAACAAAGATTTTTTTTAAAACTTCACATTTTTATCTTATTGTTTCTTGAATTATGATAGTTGTCAATCATACTGTTTTTGTATCGGCACTCTTACTTAATAAAAAAAAAAAGGTCAAAATTAGCTAGCAAATTGACAAAACTAAATTAATGAAATTCATACTTCAATAAACTGCTCTTAAGATATAACCTCAATTTTCAACAGTTCATTTGTGCATATTAGCATAAGCATAAGAAGTGTTTGGAACTATATTTCAATGTGTATAATTTAGCAGCTACACAGTCTACAGATGCTGCAGGAAAGAATTAAAACACTAGTTCCAGTCTTTTCAAATTCAACAAGGAATCAGCCTGATCTAACATAACAAGATACCTTTCATATTGCTCTGAAACAGATACTCCAACTTAGCACAAAACCTTTGCAATTGTTGATTATCATCATCAATAGGTATCTTACTATCTTCAAATTCTGACTTCATCTCGTTAATACAATCTAAAAAAATACACAAAAATTCAAACCATGAATCTCACAATTTTTAGTAGGATACATTCAAATTATTTGTGTCGATGAATTTGCTTAAAATTTGGCTTACCAATCCCTGAGAACCTTACATCATTTCATAAAAGTGTTTATTATTTACGTTATGTCAGAGAATGCCTCTCAAGACTCTTGTAATCAAAGTGCTTGTAAGCACAGAAGGGTAAAGATTGCGTTAATTTATCAGTGGGAAGTAAAATTAAATATAACATTGTCAACAAAGAATTGGTTGTAGTTGATTATTTCAACTATGATTCTGGACAATGGGAGATAAATTCAAATTTTAAAGATGACTTTAACAATGACATCATTTATATTTTTAGAACAGATATCAGATTCCTGCACCTTGCTAAAGATAAGTAATTTTCTTGACAGGTACTGTAACATTGTTTTGTGATTTGAATATCTGAGCATATATCATAATGATACATTTCTGAAAATGTTCATGGATAGGATGTATAGAATGTTAGGATCAATGCACTATATTTTGTGTATCAAAAAGGTAGTGATAATTATAAGCCTTGGAAGATTAAGATATCAAGTCAGTAACATAGGGTTTTCAGTGCATTTCGTGCAATCTTTACCCAAAAATTGGACTCCCAAAATAAAGCTACATATATTTAATGCAAACTATTGCATAGACCTCTTACAAGTCCCTCTCCTAACGTGACTTGTTTGCACTTCCTCCCCCCCTCCTCCCCCCTTTTCGACTCTCCTTTTTTTCAAAATCCTGGATAATCATCTGAATTAGATATACTTCTGACAAATGTAGAAGATAATGAATTTGCTGCCAATTCCATCTTAAATAACCAAAGACTTTGAACCTGCTTTTTTCTACTACTTTACTATGAACATAGCTAGTTCAATTATAAATAAACAAAGTGAGTACATGTAATTTATAATTACAATGATTCAGATTACATATAATGTGTCTGGAAAGGATGACATGTCTACCATCAGACTGTTACCATGTGGGCTCTAAAGCTCCCAGCTAGTTGGTCATTACAGTAGCTTGTAAAAAGCATTATTAATTTGACATTGACACTTTTTTTTTATCCCAAATTTGCATACTTTTAAAATAATTGTAGATGGTGGAAAGCATCTATTCAGCATTTTCAAATATTGTATATATATAAGTAATGTCATACCTAGAATATCCTGTACTATCTTTGTTTCCTGTGGTTGTGTAAGAGTTCTTGGAGATTGTGCAATACCAACATTTCTCTGTGGTGATCCTACAGAGCCTACAGAGCCAGCTGTTCCCCTTGGAACTACAGGAATAGACATTTTTGGTTGTTCAATGTTCCTTTACTTCATCATAAGCTGTAAATGAAAGCAACTTATTGAGAAGAAAGCATTTTAACAGTACACAATCCCACCCCTTTACAAAAGACTTGTCAGTGGAGTTTGATTTTTAATGTTTTTATTTGAGGGTCATCTGGCATACAAATTTTTTAACTTTGTATCTACATGTATGACAAGTTTATTTAGAGCTATACTATGAAACAGAAGCTGACACCTTGTGTAATTTCAAGACTTCTAACACCAGTGAGAGCTAAATGCTTTGTTGAATGTTGACAGTGCTACACTTGTGCATGTTTAAAGTAATATCATGACTATCAACAAATTACTTTATCGGACACTTTAGTATAACAAATACTGTTCCTACAATAGACTCATCAGTTATGTTCAAATCAAAGGTCAAATAAAATATGAAGTTAAAGTGCATTTAAGACCCTAATTTCAGAAAGGTTTTGTTAAATACAGCTGTACATTACAATGAGATGAAGAACCTTGATAAAAGACATTTAAAAAAGGTGAGGTGGTACATGTATGTTCTTTTGCTTTAAGTTTTCAAGAGTATATATAGGGATTTTGTCTCATCAATACGAAAATTCAGAAATTTTTCCACAAATTTATCTTTTATTTATAAAAAAAATGAGATGAAATTAGAAAATACAATAATAAATTGCTTTTCAAAATATAAATTCTGAGTTTCGTAAATTACTACAACTGTAAAGAAATGCAAAACATTATATGAATTGTGCGTGTCACTTTTAAAAACCTCAGAACATGCACAAAGTGGCAATCTCCCAACAACAAAAATGTTTAAGAGGGATATCTACTGTCCAATAAATGTTTTGTGCCATTTCATAGACCACTTACTGTTATTTGTAATAGCAAAATAAATGCACGTTCCATATTTCATTTTTATTTTTTAGATAGATTTTAGATTGTTTTAGTGACATAACAGCAGCTGACTTAGGAGCCTTTCGCACACTTTCAGACGTTTTAATATCATAGGAAGGCACATTTGCATTTTGTTTACCAAATATTAGTAACATTTTGTAGCAAATTGTATCATCTCCAAGTTCACTACTAAATGCAGTTTGAACTTATTTTACCAATTGCAAATATCATTTACCAGTAAACCTTTCAACTTAGCCATATGAATTCGAAAGCTCTATAATAAAGGGAGATTTAAACTCTTACATAAGAAATGGCCACATCAGGGAATGTTCCTGGAATTTTGGAAATAGATAAATATCTCCTACTGAATTTGGGGGAGTGGACACCTATGCATGCAATTATAGTCTAAACAGGCTTGTACAAATTGTATTAATTTCCCCATGCACTCATGGGGAAATTGCCCCAAATAAGAGATTGATTTACATTCATAAAGTATTGCATTGAAAACTCTGATTTTGCACATTATAAATTGGGATAATACTCATGCATAATTATGTATAAGGATCTTCCTTTACCATGTTTACATTTTTTTAAAGAAGTCTAAATATTGGATTAACCACCCAGCGGGCACAAAACGTTGTATCAACGTTGATCCAAAGTCAGTCTTCAACGTTGTTACAACGTTGAAATTTGGGTTAGTTTTGAAAGTTGTAATGACGTTGAAATTCTGACGTTGAATCAACGTTGCAGTTTCAACGTTGTATTGACGTTGATAACATGTTGAAATCGGGTCCAGTGACGTTGAAATCAGGTTGAGTTTAGGTTGAAATCAGGTCGAGTTAGGTTGAAATCAAGTCTGGCTTAGGTTGAAATCAGGTCGAGTTAGGTTGTAGTTGGGTCATTTGTAGGTTGGTTGAAGTGATGGTTTTGGGGTGTACATTAATCCTAATTGGCACGTGTTCAAATACAATAACAAAATACCTTAATTATAAAATGAAAAAACCACTTTCAAGTTTTATTTCAATTTAGTGTCCATCAACAGTTCCTTTCTCATTAAGGGACTCCAGAAGAGAATAGTAGACAATAACAATCAGAAACAAAGAAAGAGACAGTTATATATATCAATATTAACAAAGCTTACTTTTCTAGCACATCAAATTTCTCAAAGCAAAGGAAAAAAGAAAAACTTACTACAGCACACTGGTTTGATTCTGGTTGATCAAGTTTTCCAACTTATACAAAATTATGTAAATGCAGCAAGTTTGACACAGTGACACAAAATGCCTCCTTTGTTTTATGTGAATACATAGCAGGACCATTAAAAAAAAGATGTTCTCATTTTAAGTTTTTGTAATCCGATATTTCATGTATTTACTTCTTTTTTATTGTCTTTTTTTCATTTTTATTGATACTTGTTGATCTGAAATTTGACTTTTTGAGGGTATACCGTATGTTTTTTTTAAATTTATCTTGAAGGCATTTGGAACAAACCATACCATCACCAAGCTGTTTACTCATTCAATCATTTTCTATACACCCGATACAATTGAGTAAACCGGAGAAAAAAAGATGCACCAAATAACGTATTTCTAAATGTCACTGCCTTTTTTTACTGGCACTAAATTAACTATAGAAATTAAAAAAAGAGGTTTTTAAAATGAAAAATTTATTTTCTTTTAATGATTTATTCTTTTTGCCTAGAAACTCCTTCTGCCCTCTGTGGGGCACTCTTCAAATGTCCTGATCACTGCTCGGATATTTTGGATTCTGGTGTCTCTCTGTGGCAAACTAGAACAGCATCTGAAAGCATGGAAAAGAAATAACATAAATTTGAATTACATAAATAAAGTTGTGTACTTTTACAAGCCGGAAATGTTATCAAATTCTACCAATTATAAAACAATTATTTCAAATCATAGAAAACAACATGTTCATTTGAAACAATTGTACCAGCTTGCATAATAACAAGACAAAGCATGAATCCTTTAAACCAGATCTGTGTTTTGCAATAACCATAATGTTCATATACAGATCAAATTATCAAAGATGAGAGATATTTAACGAAAAAATATAAAAAAGACCAAAACAGTGTTCAAGAGCAGACCATTTCTATATGTGTCAGACACACCATATCGAGTTGTATTGGAACGAATGGCTAGTGTTCAATGACACCCCTCCCCCTTTTTCTGATATTACTGACTCTGTGCATGGCTAGATATGTTTGATGTTAGTTTGCTAATTAGAGGATATATGCAATCATGTTTCGACATGAAACTGAATTAGATTCAGTAAGATAAGATCTTCTCATAATTTCTGTGAAGGTAAACATGCAGATAATCTGATAAATAATTTGAATGTGTTTGTTTATATTATGATTCTTCGTTAATTTAACTGTAAAATAGACTTACGCTTATATCAAGAGGTTTATACAGAAAAGTCTTCTATCTTCTTTATATTCCTTAGACGCAGTTGTTCCCTATTTGTTCATCAGTCTGGTGCGATAATTTCTCGAGGATGATTTTCAAAATTTTCTAAACGGATGTTAAAAAGAGGCGCGCGTGCTTGCGTGCGCATCCAAATATAAATATTAGGAACTCCAGTTGAAAAACCGCGAAAATTTAAAAACTTCTCAATTATTATGATTACATTGTACATCAATGCTATTTTAAGTTTATATTTCAAATATCAATCGGTAAAAATAATTAAATAAATATACCGAATAATTTCACCTATTTATTTAATTGAATGAAAGCAATTAAAAAAATCGATTTGATTAAAAAAAAATATAAACTAAGAATATATCATATTTATACAGATATATACATATAATTAAAATAGCATGAACAGGTTTTGAGATCTCCCAAAATATAGATAATTAATAAACCAAAATTAGATTGGTTAGAATTGATTTTTTTTAAAGACACTTAAAAAATAAACACAAAACAAAATTAATTTGAAAAAGCCGATTTCTTATTAGTGATGTCTCCAGAGTCCTGACCACTTGTTCTTGTCCAAAACTCCTTTCCATGCATAAACAATGCAATTCGTTCTACCCCCTTTTTTTATGGGAAAATGATTGATTATATAGGGATCATGGAAGCATGACAGTAGGAAACCCCCTCACGCTTATGACAGTCAGTGGACCCCCTTATAAGTATTATAAATTCTAAATTAGACACTTATTATCCAATCGTTTATAATACTGCAGCACTGCTCCTTGTTTGATCTGCTCATCCAATATATCTGTACCCTTCAATTTTGACAATAAGATTTTTCTGTCGCGATTGACTGACGTTAACCCAACGTTGAATTAACGTTGTTGTTTAAACGTTGATTTTAACGACGTAAATTCAACGTTGAAACAACGTTGTGAAGTCAACGTTGAATACCATGACGTTAGATCAACGTTGAATTTATGTCGATCAACGTCACGACCATATTTCAACCAAATTTCAACGTTGTCACAACGTTGAGTGCCCACTGGGCATATCCCTTTTTCCTGCAACATTTTTCATATTGTTCGCAAATCGAGTGTCCTATAGATAAAAATAAACGAATATTATAGAAATTGCTGGTGCTAAAATATCATACGCAAGACTCAATTCCGCTGCAACTGTCCCTAGGAACTTCTACTTCTATCATTGCATCGAAACTGACATTTCTTGATCATGTGATCCAACCTAGAGGTGTGATTAGGACCCTCAAAAATAGGATGAACAACAACGCACTTCAAAACTATTACATAGTTGTCGGTTGCAATCACGTGCTTATATTATTGTTATCCCTGATTTTATTTTACATATCTTTTGTATTTTTACAACCGTGAGAAAAACGCAATGACCGAAACCAAACCAAACCAAACGAAAATTCAAAAAAAGAAAGGCAGTTAATAGGGCTCTTCACGGTTAGTTCGGCCATATTGGATAGGGGGCAGATTTTTTGGAAGGAGGTGGAAATGGTATGAAAGTGTGGGAAATCCTATGTGTGTTTCCAAGCAACAGCTCTGTTTTAATGATGTTTTCCCGTATTTTTCACACCATTTTTACCTCTATTATGAAAATCTGCCCCCTATCCAATATGGCCGAACTAACCGTGAAGAGCCCTATTGCTACTTTGCCGGCTCTGCCATGATTAAACTATTTTAAAGGAGTAGTTACTAGCTGTCAAATTCATGTTCATCGATTTGTCTCAAATGATATATTAGATTTATAACAATGTAAAACATTTATCCAAATTATAAAAAGTCTAAAATAAACAAGATACAGGGCATGGTCTCGATAATATGTAGCTTCGTTTCGTGTTAATTTTAGTCTAGACGCCATCTAAATAACTATTAAGAGTCATGAGTGGTCATCAGCCGACGGTCACACAACACGATATGAACATAAACATAAATATAAAAAGATACAAGGACCTCGTGCAAATTGATTTATTTTTTACATTTGTTTGATTTCAATTTGATTTTTTACAGGCTGCGGTTAGAATGCCGGATTCTTTGAATAAGATCGAATCAGTAAATCGAATGATTTACCCTTGTTTCACTTTCCATGCTGACGTTATTTTCTGTTAATAGCCTAACACATGCATAATCCATCTCTTACTAAGGGGTTGAATTGAAGTTCACATGAATACGGAATCAATGAGGTCAAATTATTCACTTGCAAGTGAATAATTCATCATCGATGTTTCTTAGCTTATTTTGACAAAATTGAACCACACTGGCGGCTAACAATAGCGAATTATCATTTCACTATTTCACTATAATTAATGATTGAACAAACAAAAACATAATTCTTATTTCCAAGTGATGAGGCTCCTCATGGGGGGTCCTAGTAATCACATAATCACCATTTTTTTGCCAATATAATCACATAATCATTAAATATTTGCTTATCTTTAGTAATCAAATAATCATAAACTAAAAATACAGTCCTAGGTAATCAAATAATCATGAAATATTTGGCTTAATAATCAAATAATCATTAAAAAAACGGCCAAGTAATCACATAATCAAAAACCCCATGAGGGCCCTCAGTGATGTGTATCTCGTAGCTAGTGCGCTTTATTTCAAGCCGGCAAAATAGCATATTTCTTTAGAAATGATTAACTTTTTTGTTTTTTATATATATGCAATTCAAAGAACTGACCATTATTTCAAAAGTAGGTTTAATTTAAACATTTTTGATTTCTTAAGCTCATGTATGTGATTGACTTTGTCATAACAAAATTTTTGATACAATGAGGTTTTTAACGTGTTTATTTTATATAACATACAGTTTTAAAAATCTGATATTTTATTTATCTAATGCATACATATATAGACTGACTGATGATAGAAATAATTTCAACTACTTGTTTTAATATGATTACATTGCAACACATGGATGCTCAAAATTAAGTTTGTTTCTTCAACTTGTTATAAATTCTTATTTTCACTTTGACTGATATATATGTTTTGAAACGATTAAATGTATCTCAAGATTGATTGTTTAATGTAGATAGTGCACATTTTCATAGAACTTTTCAAAAGTAAATATCAACCCTCTTTTCAAATAACGGTCAAAGGCAAAATAACAAGTTTACTGTATATTGATGGTGCCGGTAAAATAACCACCTCTATAGACATATGCTATTTTGCCGGCTTGAATTAAGACATTTCAATCAATGCCCATGGATAAATGGAACATGACTGACATCATTCTCCCCCCAAAAAAGAAAGAAATAGGGATGCCATTTTAACCATAGATATAATAGATATATAAAAGCCACACAACTATGGCTATTATATCTGTGTTTTAACTGACACGGTGGAAAAGGGGATTAGTTTAGTAAGGACGGACAATTTTGAATATAAATAAACTGAACGTTGTGAAAAATAGATTAACGCGACAAAACAACTAGCCTATAACCTCCGAGTAAAAGATGGAGACTGAATATTTTGTTTTATAAACAACAGAATATTAATGATTGAGCAACACGACCCTCACAAAATCCAAAGGTAGAATTATATAGAAAAAGACAATATTTATTAGCACAAGCACATTTACATTAAATGGTTATGGCATATGTAGTATTGAGACAATAAACTGACAATAGTTAAATAGACTATACATATATTAGAGTGACAGTGGTATTTACAGGGAAAAAAGACTATATATATATGTGTGTATCGACAGTTATATATGCACCTGAAAGATCAGCAGTTCTTAATCCACTGGTGACAACTATCCTGTAACTCTTGTCGTAAACTAATTCCACTGTGATGAGTCAAAATCTTGTATACAAGTAATAAAGTGTCATAAATAGACGATTGGTTAGCTAGGCATCGATACAAATATCTAAGTATTCCTGAAACTTGATCTAGCACGATATATCGAAATTGTTTTGATAACCTTACTGTATTTGACAAAGTCTTTTGGAATTTTTGGGTTCTCAATGCTCTTCAACTTCGTACTTTTTTTTGCCTTTTCCCATCGATTTGAGTGTCATTAACTAGTCTTTTATAGACAGAATATGCGTCTGGCATACACAATTTTTAATACTGGAATCTATGACGAGTTTCTATACTGATAGGCAAATACAGTGCCAATTTATCGTTGTCAACCAATGGCAACTAGTCGTTCAAAAAGTGCTCTTATGTTCAGCGACGGCCACAGTATTAACAATTGCCCTAATGACTGAGTTTGTCAATCTTGCGGTAAGGAAGGTAATTAACAAAATGATTGTATGGAAAATGACCTCTCTGGTACACATCATCAATTTAATGTAGATGCATGAGAGCACGAATGAGATAAAATGAAAACCCTTGTGGTGCTAATGAAACTATTGTAGAAAATGATGCTACACAATAACCAATCAACACAGTTGAAACCCCAAACAGCTAACGAACTTGAATCTACAGACACATATGCAAATGACAGTCAGATTTGATTCCAAATGAGAGAGAGAGAGAGAGAGAGAGAGAGAGAGAGAGAGAGAGAGAGAGAGAGAGAGAGAGAGAGAGAGAGAGAGAGAGAGAGAGAGAGAGAGAGAGAGAGAGAGAGAAAAAAAAACGATGAAGTTAATGAAGCAATCAGTATAAGGAGGTAAATGTGTGTTTTACTTCCCTTCATTAAAGAGGCCTACCCAATTTGACTCTGAACAGTCAGCCAGTTTTAAAACATCCCTCTTTCAATCGTTATGAAAAAGACTGTTTAACATACTACATACCACATTGATAAATGTCTGGCGTACAGTCGTAGTCAATACCATGGCTGCTGTCTCTCGTATTTGTTTTTGTTTACTAGTATGGTTTTCTACATGCATTAGGTCGTTAGTCCTCTTGTTTGAATTTTATTACCTTTTTTTATTTTCATGTCGGGCCTTTTACAGCTTACTATAAGGCATGGGTTTTGTTTCATCATTGCAGCCTATGGCAATTCAACCATATTAAACGTAGATCGTACGATTTTTCTTGTGAAACGCTGACCGGTCTCTCATTAAGTGCCAGTCTGCCTAACAATCAGTCAGCGATGAAAACATGACACATAA